>NW_026521380.1:0-164583 GCF_021234435.1 Artibeus jamaicensis
TTCCATTTCATTTAGGTTTTTTTTTTCTGGATATTTCTCCTGTTTTTTCATTTGGGCCTATTTCTTTTTCTCTCCATTTTGGCTCACTCTCTGTGTTTGTTTCTACATATTAAGTAAACCTCCTTGACCTCCAGTCTTGGCAGGATGGTCTTATGTACTAGGTGTCATGTGGAACCCCGTGATGCCGTCTCCTTGATCACCAGAGTGGGGCACCAGCAATGTCCTTTCTATGAGTTATGTGTGCCCTCCTGTAGTAATTGATTGATTGATATTGGCCCATTCATCCATGAGTTCGACCAACAAGCTGGCTGACTGTGAGGATCAACCCTGACCACAGGCTGTGCAGGTGCTGACCACATCAAACAGAATTTGCCTCAGCAGGGTCTGGTGACTGCCAAGGTATCCCTTTGGATATGCTGCTTATGAAGCTAACTGAATCTTGCACTGATGTTGTTTGAAGCTGGCCATTGGGTATCTTGGTTTGGGGCCTCTTGGAGGGACTCTGGTGTGAATCAGTGTCAGCTGCTGCCCATGACTTGCCCAGGGCAATGTGTTTGGAGCTACAAAGCAATCCCCAATTTGTGAGTGCTTCTGCTGAGCCTGAGTGTGCACCAAGGCTGGTTTTTACCACCACCAGGTCCAGGGCAGTGAGCTAAAATCCTAAGGTATCCCAAGGTCTACCTCTGCCTGCCAACTGCCTATTAGGCTCAGTCACTGAAAGAGCCTCTGGTGGTGTTCGTGTTACACAGGTCAGTTCTCAGTGACACACAAGACAGAGGCAAGTGGTGTTCACCAGATTAATACAGGTTAAAACTGGGTGCCAGTGCTGGGTCGCCACTCAGCAAATGTCCAGGGTGTAACAAGTCTAGCTGCCATCCCCTGGGCATTCACGCACACTTTTGTAATGGGGTGGGGTCTCAGGGAGTCATCAACGTGAGGCCAGCAATGTTTATCAGGCCCAAACAGACCAAGAGTGGCCTTGTGAAGGGAGGGCTCTGCACCAGTCAGGCATGTGAAGGTAAATGGCTCCTGTCCTTGACTTCAACAGTGTGGAGCCATGGGGAGCACAGAAAGTGGGGATAGTGAGGTTCACAGGAAAGTGAGGAGACTAGGCCCATCTTAAGGCCACACAACTCAGTCACTGACATCCCCAAGTCTGTCCATACCTCTATACCCTGACTCAGACAGCTGACTCCTCAGCTGGTGCAAGCTCCATAGGGTGGGGCAACAGGGAGTTGAGAGGGTGGGGCTATTGCCCTCACCCAAGCTGAGCCCATGGAAGTGCCTGCTCCACCTGAGAAAGATGGCATCTTCAGTGCAGGAGAGTGACTCAGGCCAGGGGCTCCAGGTGCCATCCCCTCAGCTCTGTCCACCAGATAAAGCCCCAAACCTGTCTCTTCACAGGACTTTAGTCCTCTCCTCCCCTCCTTTGCCAGAGCCCCAGGTGAGAGGCTGCAAATGAGATTTTGTGTGTTGACACTTTAAAGAGGGCACCTGGGTCTCTAGCAGACTCCCATCTCTCCCTGGTAGACAGAATCCCCACAGATTTTCATAGCCAGGCCTTAGGTAGGCATCTCTTCCTAGCTCTGGTGCTCTGGGCTGGGGAGCCCAGCTTTGGGTTGGGACCTCATCCTTCTCAGGGGGAACCTTTGTAGCTGAGATATCCCTCTGGAATCTCAGCCATAGCCCGTGGGAATGTGGACAGCCCTTTTTGTATCTTTGCCCTATTACCTGTCTCAATGTGGCTTCCCCTATGAATCCTTAGTATAAGACTCCTGTTAAGTTAGCCTTCAATTGGTTATTCAGTCAGACTGCTCTCTTTTAGTTGTAATTCCAGTTTGTTCCTGGGAGGAGGTGAGGATAGTTTTCACCTACTCTGGTACCATCCTCTGAATCCACTATCTTTAATCTGGGTATATTTTCCCTGTATTCTTTTTATATCCCATTTACATATTCTTTTAAAATTCCATTTTCTAAGAATTGGTTTTTATATAAATGTACACCTTTGTGAAAACACAGAAGTGGACAAAGAGGATACAGTTTGCTTTCATTTGATCTTGTATTAAATGAGGAGTAAGTGTGTGTATAACACAAGGCCTTTGAAGGTATGTGGAGAAAAGGGACTGATTACCTACCCTTGGAGGACTGTATAGCAAGTGGTCTGGGGACCTGAGGTCTTTGCATGTTGTGGAAGGAACAAAAGCTAAACAAAAGCTAAACTGGAGTGTGCCCATTGAATGTGTCAAAAAAGAGATCAAATCCCAAAGCCCAAGAATAACAAAGAAAAAATGCCCCAAAAGGCCTGCCTCATCTACTGTTGGGCAATAGAAAATCAAGGGTTACTGAATAAACAGGGCATAGGTACAGGAATGACAGTTTCGTCAGCAGCCAAGGGAAGACTCTGATGAGGCCAGTGGGGCAGAAGAGATCCAGAACCTCTGTGGTCAGTCCCTTGAGTCCGAGGTGACTTCAGTAATCATAGTGACCACCTCTTCTCTCTGCACCTGGCACTTGCTGTCTCCATTCTTTTCTTAAAATTACAATTGATATTTGATACTATTTTATATTAGTCTCAAGTGTACAGCATAGTGGTTAGACATTTATATAATTTAAGAAGTGATCCCCCAATAATTCTGGTACCCACCTGGCCCCATACATAGTTATTACAATAGTATTTACTATAAATGTACCTTTACATGTATATGTATATGTATGTATACATGCTGCACTTCACATCCCCATGACTATTCTGTAACTACCAAGCTGTACTTGTTAATCCCTTCACCAAGGGCTTTCACCTTGTTTTCATCTGGCCCCACAGCACCTCTCTCGTCTGGCAACCATCTGTTTGTTCTGTGTGCCCATGAGTTTGTTTTTGTTTTGTTTCAGTTAGTCATTTATTTTGTCTTGTTTTGTTTTAGATTCTACATGTAACTAAAATCATACGCTATGTGTCTAATCTGCGTGACTTATTTCACTTGGCCTCATGACCTCTAGGCCCATCCAGGTTGTTGCCAATGGGAAGATGTCTACTTTGTTACTCCTGAGTAATATTCTAATGTGTATATATAGGTTGGAGCAAAAGTAGGTGCACGGTTGTGAATGTGCAAACCACAGAGATTATTCTTGTATTATTATTTATTAATTATTGTATTATTTTCCGTGTAAACAACTGTGCCCACCTTGTGTATAGACAGAGATATAAATGTAGATGTAGCTACAGATATGGGTATAGGTATGAGCCACATTCCATTATCCATTTGTCTATTGATGGGCACCCAGCAATATCATATCTGCGTATTTTTCTGAAGAAAACAAAAACAACAATTCAAAAAGATATGGGCACCCCACCCACCCAGGAACCAGCACCAGAAGGGCCCAATTTGCTTGTGGGAAGCAGCAGAGGGTACTGAAATATAAGAGAGAGCAGAGCAAGCACCATTGTTCCCTCTCTGACCCAGCCCCCACATACAGCATCACAACTCAGCAACTGGGTTGCCCTGGTGAACACCTAAGGCTCTGCCACTCATACATAACAGGCCCAACAAGACCAGAAAATTATGGCTCAAACAGAAGAACAAATCAAAGCCCCAGAGCCAATACTTTTAAGCAACCAAGAGATAGCCAACTTCTGAAGTGCACAAAAACACTGGTGATCAGGATGCTCACAGAACTGGTTGATTTTATTCGCAAATTAGATGAAAAAATTAAAGGCTACACTAAGTGAAATGAAACAAAATGCACAGGGAACCAATAGTGATGGAAAGAAAACTGGGATTCAAATCAATGGAGTGCACCAGAAGGAAGAAAGAAACAACCAAACAGAAAAGAATGAAGACACAAGAATTCAAAAAGAAATGAGGAACATCCAGGAAATCTTTAAACGTTCCAACATCCAAATTATAAAGGTACCAGAAGGGGAAGAGGAAGAGCAACAAGTGGAAAACTTATTCGAACAAATAATAAAGGAGAGCCCTGGCTGGTGTAGCTCAGTGGATTGAGGATGGGCCTGTGAAGCAAAGGGTCGCTGGTTCAGTTCCCAGTCAGGGCACATGTCTGGGTTGCAGGCCAGGTTCCCCAGTAGGGGGCACTGAAGAGGCAGCCACACATTGATGTTTCTCTCCCACTCTCTCTCCTTCCCTTCCCCTCTATCTAAAAATAAATAAATAACATATATTTTAAAAAAATAATAATAAAGTAAAACTTTCCCATTCTGGCCAAGAAAATAGGCTTTCAGGAAGTCCATGAAGATCAGAGAGTCCCAAAGAAAGTGGACCCAAGCAGGAACACACCAAGGCACATCATCATTACATTAACCAAGATTAAAGTGGAGAGAATTCTAGAAGCAGCAAGAGATAAGGGCACAGTCACCTACAAAGGAGTTCCTATCAGACTGTCAGCTGATTTCTCAAAAGACACCTTACAGGCAAGAAGGGACTGGAAAGAACTATTCCAAATCATGAAAGGCAAGGACCTACATCTAAGATTGCTCTATCCAGCAAAGCTTTTATTTAGAATGGAAGGGCAGATAAAGTGCTTCTCAGATAAGGTCAAGTTCAAGGAGTTCATCATCACCAAGCCCTTATTGTATGAAATATTAAAGGGACTTATCTAAGAAAAAGAAGATAAAAATATGAACAGTGAAAGGAGAGCAAACTCTCAGTTATTAACAACTACCCCTAAAACAAAAGCAAACTAAGAGGACAGCTAGATCAGGAGCAGAGCCACAAAAATGGAAATCACATGGAGGGTTAGCAATAGGGGAGTGGGAGGAGAAGAGAGGGGGAGAAGGTGCAGAAAATGAGTAGCAGAGATGGTGGGGAGAAAATAGACAGGGGGAGGGCAAGAGTAGTGTGGAAAATGTAGAAGCTAAAGAACTTATGACACATGGACATGAACTAAAGTGGAGGAAAGTAGGGGGAGGGGTGTGCAGTGTGAAGGGGAGTGAAAGGGGGAATGGGACAACTGTAACAGCATAATCAAAATTATATATATATATATATATATATATATATATATATATATATGCACCCCTATGTTTTTTGCAGCATTATTTACAATAGTCAAGAAATGAACCGATTTTTAAATGTTTCTTTAACTACAGAGCAAGAACATGGTCAGCCCAAGGTTTTTTGTCCATGGGAGGTATAGGACAGGAATTGCTGTGAACCATTTCTACAGTATACTGGGCAACAACTTGGTTATAACCACTCCTAGCTGAATCAGTACGGCTGAGTCTGAGAAAAACATGGAAGTAGTACAACAATGGTCATAGAGTGTGCGTGTGTTGTGTGTGCATAGCTTATGGATGTGAGCAGTCCTCAAAACAGGGGGACGAGGGAGTATGTATGGCAAAGTAACTATTACAAATAGGAGTGAGAACTCAATCAAGAGGAGGTACTGAGGAGGGGATCTGTCTCCTTCATGGGACATATTTGCAACAAGATTAATCAAGGGCAAGAGGAGTGTGGACAAGGAAGTCCCCGTGTCTGAGGTTTCAGCAGCAGCAGCAGCAGCAGCAAGGCCACATCACTCCAAAGTTTAACACCTTCTCTCCTCCTCTTTCTCATGCTCATTCACTGCCAACACCAGCTCCCTTTCTCAGGCTGAACATTAAAACATATGCACTGATCAATCCCTCTGCTGGGCACACACATTCCCACATAACCTTGAATCTCCCTCTTACTGGAGCTCTCTGCACTAATGCCATTTTGTTTGGGGTGTTGCATAAATACCCACAAAAAATTAAATACCCAATTCATTTCTTTATACCTGATTTCCTTTCATCATACCACCTGTCACTGACTGAAATGCTATATATTTTTATTATTTGCTTCTGTGTTCTTTTTCCATCATTGTCTTGTACCAAATTTTGTTCTTCATCACACAATACTCACAGTCTGGACAGTTCAGAAAACATGGTTGGTGTTCAATTTACATTCCTAAAATGTGAGGGAGGACCCCAAAATACCGGAATTATCTTCTTTAGGGTGGGAAGCTTGTAGTGCAGGCTTTCCTGGATAAGTAAGTGTTCTAGGAACCCATCTGTATCAGTGAATCTGCTGGTGTTGTTGGAGTCTGTATTCAGCTTCTGTGAATCATTTTTGAAGACTCTTCCAATGCATTTGACGAGTGCACCTGCCCTCACTGCACTGAGTGTTCAGCAGTTTTTGACCACAAACAGCATGACCGTCCTGCCCCACACTCCCTCTTCACCCAGTCTCACCTTGTGAGACTTTCTTTTTGTTTCCCTGGATGAAAAAAGCCCTCAAAGGGAAATCTTTGGGTGATGTGAAAGAAGTGAAACAAGAAACAGAAGAAGCACTGAAAGGCATCAAAATGCATGAGCTCACTGTTTTCAGCAGTAGGAAAACACCTAGTAGGTGTATTGCAACTACACCTACTAAAGAGCACTTTGAAGGTAACTGAAATTTAGACATATAGATATAATTGCATATTTTTTATAAATAAGTCTGGGAGTGTTTGGGTCTCACCTTGTACATGAAAAATTTCTCATTAAAACTCAAATACATGATGCTTCAGGAGAAAACATGATCAATACAAAAGTTTCATATCAAGATGTCATGAAGGATTTCCCAAAATGAGGCCATACCTATAGACAATATATTTAGATTAATTTTTTTACAACAATATAAATTGTAGCATTTCCAACTTTTAAAAATTAGTTATGCTATTTTTCTCTCTCCTAGTATCACCTCCACTGTATGGAACCAGGCAATGGTACACAAATTTCAGAATTTCTTCTCCTGGGACTATCAGAGGCACCAGAACTGCAGCCTGTCATATTTGGCCTGTTCCTCTGCATGTACCTGATCACTGTGTTGGGAAACCTGCTCATCATCCTGGCTGTCAGCTCAAACTCCCACCTCCACACACCCATGTACTTCTTCCTCTCCAACCTGTCCTTGGCTGACATCTGCTTCATCTCCACCACCATCCCAAAGATGCTGCTGAACATCCAGACACTGAACAAAGCCATCACCTATGCAGAATGCCTCACCCAGATGTACTTTTTTGTACTCTTTGCAGTGTTGGACATACTTCTCCTGACCATGATGGCCTATGACCGGTTTGTGGCCATCTGTCACCCCCTGCACTACACGGTAATCATGAACCCACAGCTCTGTGGACTGCTGGTCCTGGTGTCCTGGGTCACAAGTTCCTTGTATTCCTTGTTGCAAAGCTTAATGGTATTACAACTATCCTTCTGTGCAGACTTGGAAATTCCTCACTTTTTCTGTGAACTCAATCAGATGGTCCAACTTGCCTGTTCTGACAACTTTCTTGAAAACATTGTGATGTATTTTGGAGTTGGGATGCTGGGTGGTGGTCCCTTTGTTGGGATCCTTTACTCTTACTCTAAGATAGTGTCCTCCATACGAGCAATCCCATCAGCTCAGGGGAAGTATAAAGCATTTTCTACCTGTGCATCTCACCTCTCAGTTGTCTCCTTATTTTATAGTACGAGCCTAGGTGTGTATCTCAGCTCTGCTGGTACCCACAGCTCACAGTCCAGTGCAACAGCCTCAGTGATGTACACTGTGGTCACACCCATGCTGAACCCCTTCATCTACAGTCTCAGGAACAGAGACATAAAGTGGGCTCTGAGGAGATTAGCTGGGATGGCAGCTATAAAAGAACCATTGTCCTTGGGCTGAAGAAATTCCCATGATTGCAGGGCTCAAAGCCTCAGAGCCAGATGTTGTGACTCTTTGATCAGGTTCTGGTTTTAAAAGTTGCTCCTTTTATTTATTTGCTGGAATTCCCATTTGTTTGTTTCAACTTCTCCACACAGTTTAAGTGACCACTTAAATTGGGCTTTCTGCTCTGTCATACAGATAGCTTCTCCCTCTGCTTTGTTTCTATCCTTACAGTTTTCCAACCTTAATCACAAACACCTAAAATCCCAGTTTATTTAACAGGCCACAGGGATTTAAGAGTAACTTCTTCTCTAATGATGTACATCACTGCATGTAACTTGTTCTTATTTTATAGACCAAATAGTCACAAGTTGTATTACTCAGGTGGACAAAATTGCTTGGCTACACACACCACTTATAAAACTTCATTCCAGGAAATCTACAACCTCTGTTTTCACTTTTGTGTCCCTCTTTCTTTGTACATCATTACCATCACTGCTCCTCTTAAGGATACAGACTTGCGCACTGTTTTGTTTAAGTCTCAGCCTATTGATAGTGGTGCTATAACTAGGAAGGCCTGGGGCACTGGCTGGGTTCTACTGCTCATTATTCAGACTACAGTAGTGGCTGGACTGGCCCTTGGGGTCCTGATAATAATTGCTACAACCATCAGGAAACTAAGAAAACAGGAGGGTCATTACTCACAGCTCTCAGCGACCACACAGTAGGTCATGGGGAGAGAGAGAGAATGGACTGGAGCTCTGCCTTTGCTGGGGTCCAAAGGCGGGATGGCTAGTGTTTTGCAGATTCATCCTTTACTGGTGAATTTAAAACATAAGAGTGGAAATTCGAGCAGGGGTAACAAAGCAGGATCACTCAGGAGGTACTCTCTAGGCTAGTCAGGGTTTTCTAAAAGGGGAACTTCATGGTGAGGGCAATGGGAATGCCTGTCCAGTAGCTGTGACATACAACCAACAATTGGTGGATTCAACATGGTTATCTTTGAAATGATGCCTCGTAACTCAAAAGCATAATGTCGATCCCAATTGGGAAGATGATGCTAGAGTAAGATGGAGCAGATTCCACTTCCCCCTACACATGGGAGAAAAACCTTACCAATCTACTGAGGAACAGAGCAAACAGCCAACAATACCCCAGCATATATGAAAATAAGAGGCCAGAAATTGTAGCAGACACTGAAAAACCAGACGGTAAGGAGATGGCCGCAGAACAATAAAGTTCCAGGGACCAGCACAGAGACAGTGGGGGTAGCAGCCTCCGCCCACACCAGGCACTTGGTGCTGGGTCTACCACAGACTCCTTGGGACCATCGGGCCTGCCACAGAGTCCTTGGGGAAGAGCCAGGTAAGCAGCTCCCTCCCTCCCTGGCCAAGCATGGCTTGAGCAGCACCGGGAGAGATCTGCTTGCTTGAAGTTTTAGAGAGGGGAATAAGGACAAAGAGGCAAACACACAAGGGCTGTGATCACCCACAGAGTCTGTGGTTGCCGGCTTGGGAGAATTGAGAGTCATGGTATCAGGCTCTGACCCCATAGTCACTGGTCAGCTGGAGAATTGTGCTGTACTGAGCAGCAGGCTTGAGTAGGAGGAATTTCTCAAAAAGTA
This sequence comes from Artibeus jamaicensis, assembly GCF_021234435.1. Classification (NCBI taxonomy): domain Eukaryota; kingdom Metazoa; phylum Chordata; class Mammalia; order Chiroptera; family Phyllostomidae; genus Artibeus; species Artibeus jamaicensis. The sequence goes on from NW_026521380.1 coordinate 9,286, forward strand.
AAACTGTTTGGGGGATTCTTCTGTGACAGCCACTTGGCCTACTCCCCACCCAGCCAGGTGGAAGGCCCTGCATTGCCCCATAGCACTGGGAAGGGTTCCCGCCAAAACCTGTGGGACCCAGGAAGCCTGGACTGGCAAGCACCCCTGCAACGCAGCCCACAGCAATGACTCCCGGGGAAAGAGCGCTCTAAAGAAAACCTGGATCCGCTGCATGGGCACTGGGGAGAGGCGCCAGACTAACTCTTGGAAGGGTGCTCCCAAGACTGGTTGAGTACATGTCTGGGAGGGAGAAAGGACACATCACTCAGCCTGCTGCAGCCAACAAACCAGAAAAACAAGTTTGGCCAGTTTGAAACCAACAAGAGGTTTCTTATTATTGTTATTGTTGTTTTCTTTTAAGTAATCTTTTATTCTTTTTAATTTTATTATCATTTTTTCTTTCAATACCTTTTTTCCTCTTTTCTTTTTTCTTCTTTTATTCTTTCTTTCTTTCCAAAATTATCTCTTTTTCCTCCCTTCTACTGCCTTTTTTTCACCCACAAGTGAGACAAAAAAGTTGAACTGTAAAAGAACCAGAGTTGGACCCAAAGAGAGGACATCCCAACAGTAGAGACAGAGAAATAAATTTCACTTTGCTATAGCAGAAAAACTACAAGTCACTGCCTATTTGTATTATTTTTTTCATTATTCTTACATCTTTTGTTTTAATAGTATCTTTGTATTCCTCTTCTTTCTGTATAGTCTTCTTTGCCTTGGCTGGGTATATTGTACCATTTGACAGGTTTCCCCTGTTCTCTCTTCTGCAGTGTATTGCTAATTTCCTATGCTTAATGTCACCTGTGTTCCTTCAGCACAGTACCCAAAGTTCTATACCTCCTATTCATGTTATCCAGAACACATGGATTCTGTCACATGATTGTTGCTCTAATATTATTGTATATAATAGCTGTTACAGACAATGGTAAATACTTCACAACACCCCTCCCAGATCTTAGCCCACTTCACAGTTTCCTGAACTCTATTACTGAAGTCGTTAACTCTATTCTCTCACACACTACACCTATTTACTATCCTTTACTCTCACCTTACATCAGAATCTGACCTCCCACAACCTCACTGCATTTTAAATCCAACTCACAAGACTTCTCTCCCCAACAAGAGTCTTATCTTCTTTCCATCCTTTCTTAAAAGTGGCTAGGATTAAAGATCATGGTTAACACTGTACATAGTCAAAGGATCTCCTATCTCTTCTCTACTGGCTGCTACTGTAAATATCATAGAATACTCTCCTGCTGTCATAAACCATTTGCTTCACCTCCAACTGATCACAAAAAAAGAGTAAGTGAAAGTGGTGAACACCAGGATATCCACTGAAAGAGGAAACCCAACAACAAAGGAACCACCAACAGATAACAACAGAAGAAGGTGAAGAAGGGAGTAGAGACCACACAAACCACAGTCTGAGACCTATCTGGAAAAACAACTAAATAGTGGAGAAACTACCCAGTACAAACAACTGAACAAGAGCAAAAGAGAATCCTCAAAACCTTGTACACATGGAAGAACTAGCTTCAACACAACCTGCCCTCACCAGTACAACAAATTAAAACAGGTGGTGGACAGAGGTACCATCAGTTAACCAGCTGGTAAGAAAGACCCGAAAAAGAAAGACCCAAAAACAATCAAAATCCAAAGACAAACACAGAACCTATTTAAAGGACAGTCCAAGACCAGTGAGTTTGAGAGTTCGAGGAGACTACACCACTAAATCTCACAGGTATTCCACCACAGAAGTTCACACCATGTACCCAAGAAGCCAGAACAAATCAATTTAAGAAGCTGAAGCTAACAAGAACAGTCTCACAAACAATGGGAAGATAAAGAAACAATCCCCAAATGAAAAAAAAAAAAAAAAAGAGGAAGCCTCAGAAAAAATCCTACATGAAATAGAGGCAAGTGAGCTCTCAGATATTGAATTTCAAGCACTGGTTATCAGGAAGTTCAAAGAGCTCATAATGAGCAACCAGAAACTACAGGGGGACTACAATGAACTCACTGCAAACTATATCAACATGAAAAAGGAAATAGAAACTATCAGCAAGGGACAAGAGGAAATGAAGAATATAATTTCTGAACTGAAGAACACAGTAGCAGGAATCCAAAGCAAGATCAATGAAACAGAAGATCGAATCAGTGAGGTGAAGGACAAACTAGAAAAAACACCCAGAAAGATCAAGAAAAGGAAAAGAGGCTCAGAAAGAATGAAGAGGGATTAAGAGAAATACAAGAAAATGTGAAATGTGGGATGTTGGGAAGATGATGATAGAGTAGGACGGAGAAGATTCTACCTCCTCTACTCATGCATGAAAGTCCTGGCAGATCTATAGAGAAACAGCACAATAAAGCATCGGTTACCCAGCATTTATGAAATTAAAAGTCCAGAGATTGTGACCGATGCTAAAACACCAAACTGCAGCAGAGTAAGCTACTGGAGCTGGGATACATGCAGCCCTTGTGCCGCTGCCATAGCAACAGGCCTGGGAGCTGGGGAGTCAGGTACAGGAGCCGGACACTCCAAGCCCCTGTGATGGTCCTGGGCGCCAGAGGAGTCAGCTATGGGAGCCGGGACATTCTCAGCCCCTGTGCCGCTGCCATAGCTTCGGGCCTGGGTGCCAGAGTAGTCAGCTACAGGAGTTGGGACACTGGAGGCCCCTGTACCACTGCCATAGAGACGGGACTGGATGCCAGGGAGACAGGTACAAGAGCCAGGACACACGAGGCCCCTGTGACAGGCCCAGGCATGAGAGGAGTCAGCAACAGGAGCAGGGACACTCTCAGCCCCTGTGCCGCTGCTGTAGCAATGGGCCTGGGTGCTGGAGGTGTCGGCTACAGGAGCTGGGACACTCAGCAGTGGTAGGCGACCAGAGCAAAGATGAGCGCGAGGATGAGTGTGAGAGTAGATGGAGACAGAGAACATCAAGTTACCTGAAGGAGTCTGCACCACTGAAACTCACAGATATTATGCCACAGAAGTTCACACCCTAAAACCAGGGAGACAGAACTGATCAATTTTAGAAGCTGAGACTAACAAGAGTCTCAAACAATGGGAAGACAAAGAAACAACCCCCAAATAAAAGAAAAGCAGAAACTTCAGAAAGAATGTTAGATGAAATACAGGCTAATCAACTATCAGATAGTGAATTCAAAGCACTGGTTATTACGAAGTTCAAAGAGCTCACAATGAGCTATCAGAAACTACAGGGGAACTACAATGATCTCTCTGCAAACTACATCAACGTGAAAGAGGAAATAGAAAACATAAGCAAGGAACAAGAGGAAATGAAGAATACAATTTCCGAATTGAAGAACACAGTAGAAAGTTTCAAAAGTAGGATAGATGAGGCAGGACATCGGATTAGTGAGTTGGAGGACAAAGTAGAAAGCATCTCACAGCTGGAGCAAGAAAATGAAAAGAGGCCCAGAAAGAATGAAGAGGGATTAAGAGAAATGCAAGACAAGATGAAACGTAATCATATCCGAATAATAGGAATAACAGGAGAAGAACAACAAGAGATAGAAAACATACTTGAAACAGTAATGAGAAAAAAAATTTCCCTAATTTGATGAGAGAAAAAGTCACACAAATCCACAAAGCACAGAGAGTCCAAATCAAGAGGAACCCAAGGAGGCCCACTTCAAGACACATCATCATCAAAATGGGAAAATTCCAAGACAAAGAGAGAATCTTAAAGGCAGCAAGGGAGAAAAAGGAAGTAACATACAAGAGCGCCCCAATTAGGTTAGCTGCTGACTTCTCAATGGAAACACTCCAAGCAAGAAGAGAATGGCAGGAAATACTCCAAGTAATGAGAACCACAGGCCTACAACCAAGGCTACTTTACCCAGCAAGGCTCTCAATCAAGATAGAAGATCAAATAAAGAGCTTCCAAGACAAAAGAACTCTAAAAGAATATGCCTCCACCAAACCAGCTCTACAAGAAATACTAAAAGGTCTGCTTTAAGGGAAGGAAGGAAAAGAGAGACAGAGAGGAACACAGGTACAAAAATGGCAATGAATAAGTACCTATCAATAATAACCTTAAACGTAAATGGATTAAACGATCCAATCAAAAGACACAGAATAGCTGAATGGATAAGAAAGCATGACCCACACATATGCTGCCTACAAGAGACTCACCTCAGGACAAAAGACCATCACAGACTAAAAGTGAAAGGCTGGAAACAAATTTTCCATGGAAACGAACAGGGAAAAAAATCTGGCGTAGCAATACTCATATCAGAAAAAATAGACTTCAAATAAAGGACCATAGAGTTCCAGAAGGTCACTTCATAATACTCAAGGGAAGAATCCACCAAGAAGACATTAACATTGTAAACATATATGCACCCAACATAGAAGCACCCAAATATATCAAGAAAATCTTAGAGGATGTCAAGAAAGATATTGACAGCAACACAATTATAGTAGGGGATTTTAATACCCCACTGTCAAAAATGGACAGATCTTCCAAACAAAATATCAACAAAGATATTGTGGCATTGACAATGCCCTAGATGAAATGGACTTAACTGATATATATAGAGCCCTTCACCCCAAAGAAGCTAAATACACATTCTTTTCAAATGCACATGGCACATTTTCAAAGATAGACTACATGATAGGACACAAAAGGAGCCACAACAATTCTAGAAAATTAAAATTATACCAAGCATTTTCTCTGACCACAGGGACTGAAACTGGAAACGAACCCCAAAGGAAAAAACCCAAAACACTCAAAATCATGGAAATTGAATACCATGCTGTTAAACAACAAATTTGTCAATAATGAAATTGGGAAACAAATCAGAAAGTTTCTGGAAACAAATTAAAATGATCTCACAACAACCCAAAACTTATGGGATACAGCGAATGCAGTCCTGAGAGGGAAGTTTATAGCAATACAGGCCTGCCTAAAGAAGATAGAAACATTTCAAACAAACAACCTAACCCTACGCCTGCAAGAACTCGAGGAACAACAACAAAGACAGAGCAAGCAGAAGGAAGGAAATAACCAAGATTAGAGCAGAACTAAATGACATAGAGACTAAAATCACAATCCTAAGGATCAATGAATCCAAGAGCTGTTTTTTGAAATGATAAACAAAATCGACAAGTCTTTAAGTAGACTCGTTAAGAAAAGAAGAGGATCCAAATAACACAATCAGAAATGTAGAGAGATTACAACTGACACCACAGAAATACAAATGATTGTAAGAAATTACTATGAAGAACTGTATGCCAAGAAATTTAAAAACCTAGGTGAAATGGACAAATTTCTAGAAAAATATAATCTTTCAAAGCTCAATGAAGAAGCAGAAAGCCTGAAAAGACCAATAAAAGAAGATGAAATTAAAGCAGTAGTCAAAAAACTCCCATCACACAAAAGCCCTGGACCAGATGGTTTCACAGTAGAATTATACAAAGCATTTAAGGAAGAGCTAACCCCTATCCTTTACAGACTATTCAAAAAAATCCAAAATGATGGAAGACTCCCAAACTTTTTTTATGAAGCCAGCTTCATCCTAATTCCAAAACCAGATAAAGATACAACAAAGAAAGAAAACTTCAGGCCAATAATGCTAATGAACATAGATGCCAAAATCCTCAACAAAATCCTGGCAAACCGCATCCAACAATACATTAAAAAGATCATTCACCATGACCAAGTAGGATTCATCCCAGGAATGCAAGGATGGTTCAATAGTCGGAAATCAGTAAATGTCATACATCACATAAACAAAAGCAAAGACAAATTCACATGATCATATCAATAGATGCAGAAAAGGCTTTTGATAAGGTAAAGCACCCATTTATGATAAAAACACTCAGCAAAGTGGGAATAGAGGAAGCATTCCTTAATATAATAAAGGCCATCTATGAGAGACCTACAGCCAACATCATACTCAATGGGCAAAAACTAAAATCTTTTCTACTATGATCAGGAACCAGACAAGGATGTCCACTTTCACCACTTCCATTCAATATAGTATTGGAAGTTTTAGCCACAGAGATCAGAAAAGAAAAGGAAATTAAAGGCCTCCAAATCGAAAAGAAGGAAACAAAACTGTCACTATTTGCAGATGACATGATAGTGTACATGGAAAATCCTATAGACTCTACCCAAAAACTGCTAAAACTAATTAATGAATTTGGCAAAACAGTGGGATACAAGGTCAATATCCAGAAATCAAAGGCATTTTTGTATACTAACAATGAATCAGCAGAAGCAGAAATCAAGGAAAAAATCCCATTCGATATAGCAAAAAGAAAAATAAAATATCTGGGAATAAACCTAACCAAGGATGTAAAAGACTTGTATGCAGAAAACTACACAACACTGAAGAAAGAAATCAAGGAAGACACAAACAAATGGAAACATTATACCATGTTCATGGATTGGAAGAATTAACATCATCAAAATGTCCATACTACCCAAAGCAATTTAAAGATTCAGTGCAATACCTACTAAAGTACCAATGGCATATTTTACAGGCATAGAATAACCACTTCAAAAATTTATATGGAACCATAAACAACCCTGAATAGCAGCTGCAATTTTGAGAAAGAACAAAATAGGAGGGATTGTTGTGGACCACTGTGGGTGGTTTCGAGAATTGTAACTCTACCGCCTGTAGCTAAGGATGAGTCAGTGACCTCTGAAATGTGAACCACAGGTGACAAGGCTTGTCTCTGGTAGCAAATGCTACCTCAGTTTCCTCCCTGCCCCCAAAGCATGGTCAGAAGTCCTTGATGGGTAAGTCTCCTCACAGCAGGGAGCAACCTAAGCCAGACTCAACAACTTGGGAGGCCATCATGGAAGGACTCGGGGGGGGCTGCAACAATGAGCAATGGACTCTCACCCCCCAGCTTTGATCTAGCCCGAGTCCCCATGTTCTCTGGGAGAAGCACTTCCTTGCTCTAATCCCCTTAAGCCTGAATACCTGATGGGGAGGGGTGCAGCTCCTTGCCTTGCTAAAGCATGTGGAGGGTAGGGGGGAGTCTGGCATCACAAAGACTTCCTGATAAACCTGTGAAATCTTCTCTGCTAAGAGTACTTTTATTCATATGTTAAGGGTTTGAGCAGGACACCCTAAAATCTCTCTTTGTAACAGACTGACTCAGACTAAGCCTTCAGATTTTTTTGAAATGTTAACTACTGTTTGATCCTTGCCACCCTGTATTCTTGTGTATTACAACCCAATAAAAGCCCTTGGAGGAAGGGGCTCAATGCCTTTTTCCCCTGAGAAACTGGCCACTGCTCAAGGCCTTTTTCCTCTGGGAGACTGGCCACCTCTCCTCCCCAAGCAGATCATGTCTCACCCATGTTTACTCTCATCTGAGGCACATGGGGGAACTTTTGAGGAAAGTCACCCCCACAAGGGATCACAATACCTGATACCAAACTGTATTACAAGGCCAATGTAATCAAACAGCCTGGTACTGGCATAAAAAAAAAGGCACATAGACCAATGGAACAGAACAGAGAGCCCAGAAATAAACCCAACTCTCTACAGTCAATTAATATTTGACAAAGGGGGCAGTAACATAAAATGGAGTAAAAATAGCCCCTTCAACAAATGGTGTTGGGAGAACTGGATAGCTACATCCAAAAAAAAATGAAACTCAAGCACCAACTTACATCATACACCAAAATAAATTCAAGGTGGATAAAAGACTTAAATATAAGCCATGGCACCATTAAAGTCCTAGGGGAGAATATAGGCCGGAAAATCTCAGATATTTCACGCAGCAACATTTCTACTGATATGCCCCCTAGAGCAAGGGACATAAAGGAAGGAATCAACAGATGAGATCTCATCAAAATAAAAAGCTTCTGGGGGAGGCTGGGATGGGAAAAATAGACAAAAAACTGTACTTGAAAAATAACTAAATAAAATTTAAAAAAATAAAAAATAAAAAGCTGCTGCATGGCTAAAGAAAACAGTATTAAAATAAAAAGAGAACCAACTGTATAGGAAAATATAATTGCCCATGACACCTCAGACAAGGGTTTAATCTCCAAAATATACAAAGAAATTACACAACTTCACTCTAAGACAAGCAACCCAATTAAAAAGTGGGCAAAGGACTTGAACAGACACTTCTCCAAGGAGGACATACAGAGGATCCAGAGACACATGAAAAGATGCTCAATATCACAAGCTATCAGAGAGATACAAATTAAAACCACAATGAGATACCACTTTACACTGGTCAGAATGGCCATCATAAACAAAGCAACAAACAACAAGTATTAGAGAGGTTGTGAGGAAAGGGGAACCCTAGTTCACTGTTGGTGGGATTGCAGACTGGTACAACCATTATGGAAAACAGTATGGAATTTTCTCAGAAAACTAAAAATGGATCTGCCTTTTGACCCAGCAATTCCACTGCTAGTACTACACCCTAAGAATCATGAAACTCCAATCCAAAAGAATCTATGTACCCCAATGTTCATAGCAGCACAATTTACAATAGCCAAGTGCTGGAAGCAACCTAGGTGCCCATCAGTAAATGAATGGATCCAAAAACTATGGTACATTTACACAATGAAATTCTATGCAGCAGAAAGAAAGAAGGAGCTCCTACCCTTTGCAACAGCATGGATGGAACTGGAAAGCATTATGCTGAATGAAATAAGCCAGGTGGTAAAAGACAAATACCTTATGATCTCACCTTTAACAGGAAGTTAAACAACAAAACAAACAAGCAAGCAAAATATAACCTAAGACACTGAAATAAAGAACAGGCTGACAGGGACCAGAGGGGAGAGGGGAGGGAATTTCAGGGGAAAAGAGGAAGAAGGGTTTACAGGAACAAGTATAAAGGACACATGGAAAAAAACTAAGGGAGGGTGGAAATGGGAGGAAGGTAGGGAGCCGGGGGAGGAGGGGCATGCTGGGATGAGAGTAAAAGACAGAAAACTGTACTTGAACAACAATTAAATAAATAAAATTTTTAAAAAGCATAATGTCAATTTCTTACATTGTAAATATGCTTCTCTATTTTTAGCTTCTCTCCTGGTTTTATTGCCTAATTCAGCTCAGTGTCCAGATACCTACAGTAGTTATGGCAAAAATTGGTTATCAAATATATATTTCCCACTGGAGTCTACATGGAAAGGCAAATGTGAATAAATAGATTAACCCAATATGATGTTACTATGAGAGATTACTTTAAGTATGAGGAAGCAAACTCTTTAGTCCCTCATTTTATTCATATGCTGGGTATTCCTTTTGCACACTGTACATCTGCTCATTGAAGCTTGGAAGATCAGGGTCCATGTGTAAGGGCCCTTATGCATAAGAGTGAGTGATTGGATGGTTTGTATTTTATCTTTTAATGAGTTATGTTTCTGCTTCTGCTTGAAAATTTCAGAGCTGTCTACAATTATGCCTCTCTATAGCTCTAAACAAAATATTTCTCCTTTTCTAAATTTTGTCATAACTACAACAAGGATGTTGAATGAGCAATGTTAAAATTATCTGTTATATGTCTCCCTCATGCTCAGGAATCTCTACTTCTCTTGATCAAAGGATGCCTTACAAGAGAGCTTGAGTTCCTGCCCAGGCATGTGATTCAGGGGCACCAATCTTTCTGTACAGACACACTTTCTGTACAGAGCCTGTTCTTCCAGGCTCTTCAATTTCCTTGGAACAGAACCTCAGTATAGTCACCTGTTGGCACAGTTATCTACAATAAATCTGAGTAAGAGTACAGTCATGAATACTGTCTCCAAATATCAGGCATATGCCAAAAATCAAAAGAAGTAGATTACTATAATTGCCCTCGGAACAGTTTTCTTTCATTATTGTATTATTATCTACTGTTGCATAACAAGCACCCTAAATCAAATGGTTATTATAATGCCTTTATGACTGAATGAGAAATCACATGATGGGTGTTGTTCTGATCTCTGCTCAGGCACTACTGAGTCTTCAGTAGCTGAGTGTCTCTACATTATGTTTCTGTAGCTCATCCATAATGTTTGGTGAGCCTGTAGTGCACCCCTGTCCTGAACAAATTAATGTCAGTTTAATTATATAAGTAGGTTAATCTCCTTGTTTAGCATAAAAAATGAGTTTATAGGAATTGCCTATATTTGATCACACCATATTTATACCCATAGATGACTCTCTCCTTTGTAACCAGTTTGAAGATGCATCTCCAATCTCAGATAAAATGTGACTCAGCTACTGTGCTCTAGATCCCATCATGAGGCATAAGATTTTTAAATATAATTTATTACGGTATAATGACATAAAATCAAATGCACATATTTAAAATACAGAATTTGCTGACTTAAAGGAACCATGTAAAAATTAAGAATGCATACTGCGTGGGTCATATATATACAATTCAACTATGTGCACAAAGCTTTGATTCCTTTGTTATATAGTACAAGCGTAAAACTTGCAATCACCTGGAGTCTCTTTACCTTATTTGTGAGGGTGGTGCAATAGTCAACCTAATCCAGGTGAATGTTGTTAGGGATAAATTAAATGTTTGGAAATACTTGTTAAGTCCAAGAACTCTCTTACATGTAAGAAGTGTATCTATGTATATGCATGTGTTCACTTGTATTATACATTATTAAAATAAACATATTACATATACACATGCAGAGACTCATTAATAACTCCATATTTTATATTGAAAGAAAACTTGTAAGAAAGTTAGGTAGGATATAAATTGAAAGAATGAATGGCTGCATAAATGTGAGATAAATAATTGTAGAAATTCAGACTTCCACCAAGATACAAGCATAGGTGGAAACACTGTGCCTTCTTGCCCAACCAAGTTTAAAGACAATGAAGTTTTAGTAAAAAAAAAAAAAAAAAAAACACAGCCAAAACACAGAAAATTGAACTGTACAGAAGTCCGACAACAACGAATTCTTCAGCCAGACCAATAGGAGAGGCGGAGCCAGCATTTGCACAGGAAAACTCGACCAGACCGACCCAGATGCACAGGCGGTGGTTGAAGGATCCCCGGTGTGGGGTTGTGACAGGCAGACCCAATGAGGGTACAGGGTGGCTGGCTGACCGGGGTCGCACATTTGCGAGCAGATGAACCAGCGAAGGAGCAAGTAGTGAGACAGACCGCTCAGGCCCCAGCAGTGGGAGGCAGTGAAGAGGACCGCCATTGCCCCTCTTTGACCCTGCCCCCACATAGAGCCTCACAACCCAGGGACCTGCATGGCCCCACCCCAGTGAACACCTAAGGCTCCACTCCTCCTACATAATGAGTACGAACATACCAAAACATTATGGCTCAAGAAGAACAGCTAAAAGCCCCAGAGCCAATACTTCTAAGCAACCAAGACATAGCCAACCTATCAGATGCACAGTTCAAAACACTGGTGATCAGGACGCTCACAGAATTGGTTGATTTTAGTCACAAATTAGAGGAACAAATGAAGGCTAAACTAATTGAAATGAAGGGAAATGCACAGGAAACCAATAGTGATGGAAAGGAAACTGGGACTCAAATCAAGGGAGTGCACCAGAAGGAAGGAAAAAAAAATGACCAAACAGAAAAGAATGAAAAAACAAGAATTCAAAAAAATGAGAAGAGACTTAGGAACCTCCAGGACATCTTTAAACGCTCCAACATCCAAATTATAGGGGTACCAGAAGGGGAAGAGGAGCAGCCACAAGTGGAACACTTATTTGAACAAATAATAAAGGAAAACTTCCCCAATTTGGCCAAGAAAATAGACTTCCAGAAAATCCAGGAAGCTCAGACAGTCCCAAAAGAGTTGGACCCAAGACGGAACACACCAAGGCACATCATTATTACATTAGCCAAGATTAAAATGAAAGAGAGAATCCTGGAAGCAGCAAGAGAGAAGGGGACAGTCACCTACAAAGGACTTCCCATCAGACTGTCAGCAGATTTCTCAAAAGACACCTTACAGGCAAGAAGGGGCTGGAAAGAAGTATTCCAAGTCATGAAATCCAAAGACCTACATCCAAGATTGCTCTATCCAGCAAAGCTTCCCTTTAGAATGGAAGAGCAGATAAAGTGCTTCTCAGATAAGGTTAAATTCAAGGAGTTCATCATCACCAAGCCCTTATTATATGAAATGTTAAAGGGACTTATCTAAGAAAAAAAGATGAAAAACATGAACAGTGAAAGGACAGCAAACTCACAGTTATTAACAACCACACCTAAAATAAAAGCAAACTAAGAGGACAGCTAGATCAGAAATGGAACCATAGAAATGGAGATCACATGAAGGGTTAGCAACAGGGGAGTGGGAGGAGGAGAAGGGGGGAGAAGGTACAGAGAATAAGTAGCATAGATGGTAGGTAGAAAATAGACAGGGGGAGGGCAAGAATAGTATGGGAAATATAGAATCTAAGGAACTTGCGACACATGGACATAAACTAAAGGAGGAGGAATGGAGAGGGAGGGGTGTGCAGGGTGGAGGGGAATGAAGGGGGGAATGAGACAACTGTAATGGCATAATCAATAAAATACATTAAAAAGGAAGAAAATAAAACTTTAGAATATTCACCACTGAGTCTGGTGGTGCAGGGCTGGTGGGTGTAACCTGCACAGGTACACAGAGATAGGATGAGGAAAGGGAGAGATGAGCAAAAGTGAGAAATGAAGGAGAATGTGGGACTTGTGGAGGTGCAAAAGGATAGCAGCCCCTCAGAGCTGATGAGGAGAGTGTCCTTGTTCAGGGCAAAGGGACCAGCTTGGCAATGCCACAGGGCAGTTTACTGTATTTTATTGTAAATCATTATGCTCATGCCTACATTAGAGACAAAGGAACTGAAGTTTGGAAATATTCAAACTGTACTAATCAATAGTCAAAGCATGTATCCCATGATCCTTCTCTGCAATGTACATGTCCTAGTTCCTCCACTCATCCCTCAGAGACTTGGGTGCAACCCCAGCTTGCACATTTCTTGGGATGTTCACCTCACTGAACCTTTTTTGTCCCATCTGAATAAGAGAAATATTATTGAATCCACCTCACAAAGCTGTTTTGAGAATTATATCAGATGATCAAGCCAAGCCATGGTAAATCTTAATATTGGGCTGATACTGGGTGAAGTGTCCAAAAGCTGGAGGATGCTGAGAACTTGTGGCCCCATAAGGTTAATCTTTTTCCACCACCCAGAGACCTGTGGAAGGAGATGATAGGATTAGCTGACATGGATGTGGGGACAATGGGCATCATGTCAATGACTTTCAGCTCAAAGATATGTCACAGGATCTCAGAGTCACAAGCCACCAGCTCAGCCAATGCTTCCAATCTCTTCCACTTATTTCAAGTCAGCCACCAGGCAGGATCAAAGTGTATCTCGTAGCTGGCTGCCTCCACAGTTTGGTGGAAAATTAAGAACAGAGAGAATGGGTGAGATGGGAGCCTCTAGAAGCTGGAGGCAGCCTCTAGGGCCAGCAAAAGAACATGGGCCCTGGAGGGAGAGAGACCTGAGTTCAAATCCTAGCTCAGCCCCCAACTCACTGTGAAATCTCGGGTATGCCACTCCCCTCTCTGAGCCTCAGTTTGCCCATCCAGAAAGTGGGGAAGGCAGCTATCACATGGTCCCTGGAAAGTGAGAGAACCCAGGACATGTATGTAAAGTGAAGGGTTGAAAAAGAGTTGAAATACATGATGTGAGTCAGACGGGAATGAGAGGGGCACCCAGGGCAAGGAGAGATGGGAGGGGTGAGAGAATTCCAATCTTGTCCTAGGTATCCACAAGCAGAACCGAGTATTCCAGGATGTATGGTTGGGTTACTGAGGTTTCAGCTGATGATGCAGAAATTTAGCTGGTTCTCTTCCTGACTAAGCTCTGGGAAACCTGGCCTGGAGCCACCAAGAGAAAGACAGGAGGAGGCTCTCAGCACAGGATGGATATAGACTGATATTCAGAATCAACCAAAATCAGGCTCACATGCTGGGGGCTGTGGAGGATTCCCCCATGGAAAGTAAACCAGTGAGGAGAAAAGCTGGACTTTTATAGGGATTCTTCTGAGCTGAGCTTTTCTATCTGTGCTTATATTGTTCCCACCTCCTGAAATGCTCTTACACCATCTCCTCATTTTGGAGAACTCCTAATCACATTTCAGGAGCCCAATGGATGGACTTCAGCAGAGCAGGGGCACAGCTCCCTTTTTATTCTTGTGTCCCAGTGGCTACCACAGTGCTAGGCAGCACAGAGTGACTCAGATGCTGGCCCACAGTGTCCACAATGTTATGAATGAGAGGAGATACATTCACATGGACTACTGAGTCCTATGGAGAAAAAGAAACAGCACAATCACTCCCTCTAGAGGAGAGCGCCTATGAGTGCCTCAGCCACTCTCTCAAGAGGAGAGCACCCCAAACCCTGCCTTGACAGGCTTTTACTGGATTCAATTTGCACAGGAAGAAAGCTCATCAATCATTGTCAGGCAGAAATGATTACATAATAGATAACATTCAAAGAACTCTGAGGGCTTATTCTGAGTCAGGGTCAGAGAGCCTAAGGGCCATAAAACTTTGGGGAACAAACTCACTTCCTGCTTGGTCCCTTATTATTTAAATTGAGGGTATTAGCAAAGTAGACATCACAGGATTTTATTCTTTCTTAGTCCTGATCACTCTAGGAAACGCGCTATTTCCCGAACAGGGCAGCACCCACCACCAGCATTGTTTCAGGCTTAAGGCATGTTTCAGGCTTAAGTCAGGCAGGGGAAGTAAGGCAGCCAAGAGATTAGGAGACTTCTTGCAGACAGAATGAGGATTCAGGCTATATCAAAGCTGAGGGGCGAGGGTCAAATCACTCCCTTTTTCTGGAGTCCCCAAGTCCTTCCCTGGGGGCCCCCGTGATAGTGCCTGTCTTAGGTCATTTCTCCCTTGAGAAATCTTGCCTTTCATTGGCTAACCGATCAAGCATTGTGGGCCAGGCAGGGTGAAGTAACAGGAGCAGAGGCAGCACCTCAGCCAAGGAGATAACCTTTGTCTCCTCAGTGGTTCATGGTCTGAAGGTTGCTCACTCAGCCTAAGCCATGGGGGCATTACAGCTCCTGAAACCAGGCAGGGCAGTTCCCAAAACACAGTATCCCTTTCCAGGAAGCCCTCCTATACATTCTCCACCTCTGTACACCCTTGACACTCCACTAACAGCAGTGTTTCTGCTGTGTCATGTCTCTAAGTAGCCTGTGGTTTGCTTGGCTGTGCGTTTTTCAGAGACCGAACCTGTCCTCTATCTCCATTGCCCAGCACATGGCTTTGGACAGAATGGCCATGTGTACGTGCTTGTTGAATGAATGAATAGGCATTCATGAGGGGCTGAGACATGAGGGGCTGAGACACTCATCTTTCATTTGTTAACTCCTTTACTTGTTCATTGGGTACCACAATGTTCCAACATATTACAACTGGACAACCCTAATTTTGTAGAGTTGGATAAGTACAAAATTGCAGTAAAGTGTCTCTAAGTGTTGATCTGTTGTCCATCTAGAAGCTATGGGCATGTGGTGTAGGGGTTCTGCCACATCCTCTTCCAGCCACGTTGTCTGACAAGGTCTGGGCATGGAGGATTTGAGTTCAAGGAATTCATCTCCCCAGAGGAGAATGTGGCATCCAAAATGGGTTAACAATTGGCTGTTTTATTTTAATTATTTTACTCTTGCTACTGAATATAGACATTGAACTGTACTTACTTATTCCTGTGAAAATCACCCAAGAGGAAGGGACAGTTCAGGGGGAAACATTAGTATTCCCCACGAAACTACCTGAAAGGATGAAAAAAATCTCCATAGATTCCCCTCTCCCTTATACAGGGGAGTACAACAGCCAGGGTAATATAATCGTTAACCATAAGGGAAAACATGTCAAGTTGTATAAATTACCCTGGTTTAAGCAATGTAAAGCGATCAGGACTGCCATGGTGTACCAGAAATAAGAAAAACAAGTTACATGTTTGTTTGGGTGATCAAAAGGTGGTGGGATTGTTAGACACTTGTATTTCAGGTTCATTAATTAGCATAATTCCAATGAAGTTGTACAAAATAATTTCTTGACCAGAGAACAAAATCCCCTCTAATGAAATAGCTCCTGAATGTCTGAAAGTTGTTGGAGTAACAGCCCCTCCTTTACCTTGAACAGGAATATACATTAATTAGAATTTAGTAGGCAAAGAAACAGGAGAAGCTTGTTAGATACTATAAACTAAGCATGTAGAAACAATTACCAAGGAGTTAGAGTACATAGTACATAGAGAAACATTTTGGACAGAAAGATAGATAGCTAAGTTAGACATCACAAAGGCCTTATAATAAATTTTCTAACCTCTGCTCAGTCTAGCGTACCTTTGCCCCATACCAAATTCTAAGACCTTTAATAAACAATAAGACATTCAAACTCTGAACATAGAGCTATTTCAAATTGTCTGATTAATAGCTCTCCTGGTCAAAACAACTTTTGTTTAACATAACTGAAGCTATGGAAATTCTTGTACTTTTCCTGGTTGCCTTTGTATTGATTTTTTTCTGCTTAACTGATCATGCTATAGGTCTGCAAATGTTAGTCACTACCTAAAATGAAAATATAAAAACCTGCTTGTACTTGCAATAAACAGAACAGAGCTTCACTGTCCTTTGAGGCGTGTTATCGTCTGTTACCCATCGCCGATGCCTTACCCACCTTCAGGACCCCTGGACCCTGCTGTGGCTGGACCGTGGCAGGGTTCTCCTCTTCAGACCCACCAACATGTGGGGCCATATCATTTTCAGTGGAGGAGTCTACTGTGCATTGGAAGATTAGCAGAGTCTCTGATTTCTACTTACTAGATGCCAGGAGCAACCTCCCACTGTTGTGGCAATTAAAGATGTCTCCTGCTCTGTAGCTCAGTTGGTTCAAGTGTCTTCCCCTAACCTAAGGGTTGAAGATTCATTTTCACAGTCAGGGCACATACCTAGGTTGTGGGTTCGATCCCGGGTCCAATCACAGGTGTGTGTGTGGCCCTTGTTACATCCTGTCCTTGCGAGCAAGAAGGGTCGGAGACTGCTGGATAGTCAGAGGTGTTTTATTGGCCAAAGTTTCAAAGTTTTACCTGCGCAGGGGTGAACTCTCGGGGTGCCTCCGGAGACACACGAGTGCCAAAATGGCTGCAAATGAGAGTCGCCCCGAACACTTACAGACTAGGGTTCTTATAGAAGCGAGCAAGCAAGCGATTTCCAGAAGCGAGAGGTGGCCATTAGCCGTTGGTCAGGGGCTCAAGCTAGGGCTCGTGATCTTGCTGATGATTGGCCTGCAAGGTGCATGAACAGCTCGTGCTCAGGTTAGCCATTGGCCTAGGGGCTCATGCTCTACCGACTGAGCTAGCTGGGCTCACGCTAGGGGGTAAAAAACTTCCAGGAGGCTATCTGCTTGACTAGTTCTTATTACTTCATTGTTCTTTTCTTAACTTAACTTCCTGGAGTATCTGCCCGAGGTGGGGTGTGCGGTTTCCCCCACCCAAGCTTGAGCAAGCAGCTAAGGTTAAACAAACAACTTAGTTTTCTTAAGACTATTTCCCTTAGCCCCTAACAGCCCTCAGTCTGAATGCCCACAATCCTCACTATGGGCACCAATCCCCAGTCAGAGTGCATACTGGAAGCAACCAATCAATCCATGCTTATCTCTCACATGGATGTTTCACTCTCCCTTCTTTTCTCTCTAAAAGCAATGGGAAAAAAAGTGTCCTTGGGTGAAGATTTAAATAAACAAACATGTCTTCAGATATTGCCAAGTGCCCTCTGGGGGGGCAGGGTGGAATTGTCCTTGGATAAAACTCACTGGAATAGAGAAGCCTCACGTAGAGGAACCCCCTACCCCAAAAGATCCCATGTGTTTGTAATTTTGGTTTTGAATTAAATAAAATTCATTAAATAATTTGGCCAAAGTAGTTCATACTACTTAACTGAAACAACAGAAGAGACCCTCTCCACAGAGGTTTAAGGAAGATGTCTTGCAACCAGAACCAGGAATGACTTCTTCAAAAGGAAATAAAATAGAACAAAGACAAGTAATAATTGCTATGGATCTAACTTCAGCATGAACACTCACAAAAATTATGTCGCTGATGAAAATTTATGGGTCCAGGGATCAAGGGTGGAAACGGGAGTGGCAGGACTCACTGTTCCCCTGGGACCCCTAGTGACCCACTGGCAGCTTCCTGGCTGCACGTCCTTATGAATTTCTGCTCTGCTGCTCTAGTGGCCTGAATTCCTGACAGATTCGGGCTTTGAAAGTCACTGAACTAAAAGTTAAGGCCGTCCCCGGCCACTTTAGTTCCCTCATGCCTTTAAATCAACTGTCAAAGAATAAAATTTGTGTCCTGGCTAAGATGATGGAGGTACAGAAGCCTACATCTCAAGTTTAGAAGATTTCTCAGTGCACATCGCGATCACCATGCCCTATGACTGAAGTTGATGGAAAACTACAAGAAACCAATCCAGGAAAGACAACTAACAAACCAAGCCTTCCAGGAATAAAACTGAAGGTCATCCCACCAGGCCAAGAGCCATAACCAGCTGAGTTGCTTGCTGAGGACAAAGGGAATATGAAAGGGATAATGGAAGCAGGTAGTTACACACACCAGCTACAAAAAAAATACAGCTCTAAGAACACGGATTTGTTGTGTCCTTTATTCTGTTATGAATAAGTCTGAGGGAATTGTATGTGTATGTGTGTGTGTATTTATAGATAAAGATGCAGATATATTTACATCAAAGTAAAAAAAGATAGGCTGGTGAGATAGACGCTTGCAGCAAATGTGACTCCTTGTAGAATGGCAATCATGCATTCTTCTATTGGGAGACCAAGGTTACCACACATGGTCCTTCCTATCCCAAAGTGGTTCCCACGGATCTGCTCTCAGAGGTCTGACAGCCCTGCAGGAGAAACACCTCAGACACCAGTGCCTTCCTCCTGGCCCTGGATGAGCCCTGGGACCTGGTGCTTCTCTCTCTTTGGAGAAAAAAAAAAGTGTAGCCTTACCTATCTTCTTTTTAGCAATTGCTTTCCTGGATAGCTGTGCCCTGTCCACAAGGGCCGACCACTGGTAAGCAGGATTTATACTCAGCTTCTGGCTGTTTCAAAAATTCGTCGCTGGCAGAGTCCAGGTAGTTGTGAGTGTGGGCAACAGCTGCACCCCTTAGAAAGGATGGGGACCACTCAGAAGTGTCAGGCAATTCATCTGACTCTCACTCTTACAGGGTGTTTCCAGGGCTGAGGTTCAAAATGCCAGTTGGTGACACCAAGCTCCTAATGATGGTGGGGCGGGGGGGTGGGGACTGGAGGTGAGCTCAGTACCATGACTGTGTACCACCCAGATTGGAAGCATTTCAGTATACTCATTGGTAACACTGTGTCCATGCATGCCTGTGGATCATCAGTTTGGTGTCAATTTTCTGCTCAACCGGTGCCTCTCTCATGACTCACATTTCAAAGCTTTGAACAGCTATGTTCACACTCCCATAGCACAAATACAGCACAAGAATGTGAGAAAGAAGACAGCTGTCTTAGGGACTATATGCTCCGTGGGCTGGGCCTGTGGCTCCTTGAGGACAAGTCAGTGACAGTGTGGCTGAGTGTGTCAAGTGATGATTCTCTGAGACCATGGAGCTCAAAGCCACAGAAGCCAGAAGTCACTGGGGCAGCAAGGGAGAGATGCAGGGTCATTCACTAGCCAGGATTTCAGTCTGCAATCCATCAGAGCCCAGCCAGAAAGGAGGAGTCACAGAGCATGTGACTTCCAAGGAATTTCCTCCTTAAAGAGCATTGTGAGCCCTGGCTGGTGTAGCTCAGTGGATTAAGCACGGGCCTGTAAACCAAAAGATCGCAGTTCAATTCCCCATCAGAGCACATGCCTGGGTTGTGGGGCAGGTCCCTAGTCAGGACACACAAGAGGCAACCACACATTGATGTTTCTTTCCCTCTCTTTCTCCTTCCCTTCCCCTCTGCCTAAAAATAAATAAATAAAATCTTTTAAAAAGAGCATTGTGTGAGGAAGTCCAGGCAGGCTGGGAATTCTAGTTCACAGGCGGTTCATATCTATGAAATGAGGCCCAGCCTCAGCCTTAAAGCTGTATCACAAACATTGCCCCTGAACAGGAATGCATAAGGGAAAGAAACTCAAAGTCCATGGACAAGAGAACCAGGAGGACTCCAGTCCAGGTAAATATGGATGGTGGAGCCCATTAAAAGGCCTAAGGATGAAGATGGGCCTGCCCTCCTCAGCCCTGCACATGACCTGTCTGGCCTTGTTTTACCCACACACAGGTTTGATCTTTTCACAGTGATGTCTTCACTCAGTGCTGATGTAATTCACAGACTAACCAGAAAAGGCACAGGTTCCTAATATCTGGTGAAAAGACACCTCAACACGAGAGGAAGAACATGTTCCCTCTGCCTCCAATGCTGCAGAAAGGCAGCCACTATCCTGAGGCAGGACCCGGTCCTGGAAAGTGCCATTGGAAAACACCCACATGTCAGAGTTGTTGCTTTGTCTATGAAAGTGCCTCCAGCCTCTAGGTCCCAGGAGTGCTGAGGGGCTGTTCTGGCACCTGGCCCAGGGGAGTAACACAGAAGCAAAACTGTCCTCTTGTTGGGAACTGCCCTGCCTGGTTTCAAGAGCTGTAACCCCCCATGGCTAAGGCTGAGTGACCAACCTTCAGACCATAAGCCACTAAGGAGACAAAGCTTAGTGACGCTCCCCTCACTGGCAGGGGTGCCACCTCTGCTCCTTTTACTTCACCCTGCCTGGCTCCCAATGCTTGATTGGTTAGCCAGTGACAGGTAAGATTCCCAAAGTGGGGAACCACCTAAAACAGGCACAATCATGGGGGGCCCAGGGAAGGACTTGGGGGCTACAGAAAAAAGAAGTAATGGACCCTCTCGCCCGTTGGCTTTGACATAGCCTGAGTCCTTATTCTGTCTGCAACAAGTCTCCTAATCTCCTGGCTGCCTTCCTTCCCCTGCCTGACTTAAGCCTGAAACAATGCTGGCGGTGGGTGCCACCCTTGTTGGAATGGGCAGGTTCCCTAGGGTGATCAGGCCTAAGAAAGCATGCATAAAATCCTGTGAAGCCTACTTTGCTAATACCCTCAATTTAAATAATAAGGGACCAAGAAGGAAGTAAGTTTGTTCCCCAAAGTTTTATGGCCCTTAGGCTCTCTGACTCTGACTCAGAATAAGCCCTCAGAGTTCTTTGATTGTTATCTATTGTGTAATCATTTCTGCCTAACAATGATTGATGAGCTTTCTTCCTGTGCAAATTGAATCCAGTAAAAGCCTGTCAAGGCAAGGGTTGGGGTGCTCTCCTCTTGAGAGAGTGGCTGTGCTGCCCCTTTTCCTCCACAAGACTCCGTAGTCCCCGTGAATGTATCTCATCTCATTCATAACACCGAGGACAATGCAGGCCAGTGTCAGAGTTATCCTCTGAGTAAGGAGAACTTAAGGGTGTCCTTCAAGAACAAAAAAGGGGGACTGGCCCTTCACCCAACTACAAAATATGATACCACAACGTTTCTTAATTCAAGGAGGAGCGTGAGGGCCTCCCTGTCATTGAAATAGACACAAAAGTGAAAGAACCACACCACTCCCAGGATGTAACAGAAAGAGAACTGTGATATAATATTCTATTCTAACATTGACTGTTTACAATAGAAAATTAGCTGTGGGGTAGACACATTTGGGAGTTGAGGGGGGTAGTTCCCTGCCTCATGCCTTCACAGGACTCTAAACGAGCTGGCAGTGTTCTTTGTCTCACAACATAACATATGAGGGCCCAGTGCTACCCAAGGATCCCAGCTGTTTGTTTCCGTATCTGATAAAGGGGCCACTTTAAAGGGGGTCTCATGATTGTTATCTGCCACAGGAAATGGGCTCACTCTCCAGGATCTGAAGTCTGAAGAGAAGAATCTGGTTATTTGGGGGATTATGCCCTGCTGCACTCGGTGACCAGGCCCTGTGCTGACCACTCTGTTTTTGAACAGCTTTGATGAACACTTGCATCTTGCCAGCCCAATGATTTGGGAGCTCCAGCTGGACAAACAGGCCATAGCTATAGGACAAAGGGGTGCCTGTGAGCTCCTAGGAGACCCATGTAAGGAGTCTGGGGCAGCACCTGCCAAAAACTGGTGTCCCAGTGCCCCAAGAATCACCATGCAGCAAGGCCTGGGACTGAGCAAAAAGCCACAGCCTCGGGCTCCCTGCCATCACCCAGCTCCTCCCACCTCACCTCTCATCCTCACTGAGCAGCTCCAAGGCCTCCAAATGGCTCCATAAACTTTGTGTTGTGTTGATGTGCAACCTCCTGGATGAGCTTAATCTCTATTATAACTTTCATTTTCCAAAAGAGAGGGAAGAACAGAATGCAGTCAGGGTCTGGGTGGGGGAATTCCCCAGAGTCCTGTGGGGGTAAGCAGTTGGGCAGGGGGCCAGTCTTTGCTCACACACAAACCCTCCAACCCACTGTCCTGCAATTCCATCCAGGCCCTGCCCATTCTCACAGTTGGATGTGAGTAGCACCTCCTCCAGGAAGTTGTCCTTCATATCATCTCCTTCTCCACCTACCAATTTCATGAATTTCCCTGCTCTGTGTATCAAAATTTAAGACCTAAGGCATGGGGACTGAGAGGTCGTTCCAGGTGAGTCTCTGACTTCCACACCCTCCCCTCCAGCAGTAAGGGCACAGCTGCTTGTCTCACTCCTTTTCTAGAACTTCTCCACTTAGCTCTGAAAGACAGACAGCCAAAATCTATCAGAAACACCCCATGTAGCCTATCACTAGCCCTCATCCCCACCTCTTTTCCTGTTGCATTACCTCCAGGGCCCACCAGGGGGCGGGCACACCCAGGAACAGGACATGGACCTGGGCCAGCCTGTAGGTTCTAGAGAAGGAGTCACAGGGAGACTCAGGCCAGTGATCTTCCAGCCCAGCCCTCTCTGAAGACAGACAGAGACTGAGGCTGAGGTTTGCCCAGGTCTCCAGGTACTAAGAGCTCAGGGCTCATTGTGGGTCTTTTTTCTTCCAAATAGTATCCTAATCCCTCATCCTCACCTGGAGACTCACTCACTCATCTCCTGATAATTGTCCATCACAATGTCCAGCAGGTGCAGGTAAGTGAGGAAGAAAGATGGCACCATGTGCCTTCAGGGTGGGTGGTGATGAGCCTGGCTCTGAAGGGCCCCTAAGGACTGTCTTCTGTAGCCACTTATCCTCGACCTTCTGCCCCCACCCCACTCTAGGGCCCCCACACAGACCCACCTAAGACCCTTAGTAGCCTCTTCTAAGCCTTTTCTAATTTCTCCTTCTCTTCCCCTCCAGAACACCACCACCCCCTCGTTACCCCCACAGCCAGCTTTGAACCAATCCCAGGTTAAGTCACCCCTGCTCTCCAGCCCCACATCCATCTGGCACTCAGCTCTTCCAGGCCACCTCCTGGTAACATCCACACAGGTCTTTTGGGTTCCAGGGTTCCAGGGTCCCAGGGGCTGGGCTGGAGAAGGGAGGCCCCAATCTCTGAAGGGGGCCTGCAGCAGGTATGGAGGAGCCCCTCTCCTTTTCTCTGGGGCCCTTTCCCCACAGGCACCCTTTTATTTTAAAAGCAAATTGCTTTTACTTAAGTAGATAGAAGATCGCAGGGACTTCCGCCAAGATGGAGGCATAGGTTGAAACACTTTGCTTCCTCGCACAACCAAATCTAAAAACAACAAAGTTTTAACAATAATAAATGCAACCAAAGCACAGAAAATTGAACAATACGGAGTCCAAAAACAATGAAATGCTCAGCTACACCGGTGAGAGGGGCGAAGCCAGCAGTGGAGCAGGTTGGGCAATAACGATCCCCCCACCAGGGCAGCATGCAAGCAGCCCAGGGTGTGGATGCTAGGTGTGGGGTAGCTATGGGAAGGTGCTGCATGGCTGTCTGTCTGAGGTTGTATATTTGCACGCAGATAAACCAGTGAAGAGACGTGCATTGAGACAGACCAAGCAGGCCCCGGCGCAGGGCGGCGGGCTTGCACATCTGCACTCAGATAAACAGGCCAGGGCAAGTGGTGAGGTGGACTGGGCAAGCGGAGAGGACCGCCATTGCTCCCTCTCTGACCCCACCCCCACATACAGCGTCACAAACCAGCAACCTGGGTGGCCCCACCCTGCTGAACTCTCCTCATATGTAACAGAAACAAACATAAAAACATGGCTCAAGAACAACTCAGAGCCCCAGAGCCAATAAATCTAAGTGATGAAAAAATAGCCAAACTTTCAGATGCGCAGTTCAAAACACTGGTGATCAGGATGCTCATAGAACTGGTTGATTTTAGTCACAAATTAGAGGAACATATGAAGGCTAAACTAATTGAAATGAATGGAAATGCACAGGAAACCAATAGTAAGGGAAAGGAAACTGGGACTCAAATCAAAGGAGCAGACCAGAAGGAAGAAAGAAACAACCAAACAGAAAAGAATGAAGAAACAATAATTAGAAAAAATGAGGAGAGGCTTAGGAACCTCCAGGACATCTTTAAACGCTCCAACATTGGAATTATATGGGTACCAGAAGGGGAAGAGGAACAGTCAGGAGTAGAAACCTTATTTCAACAAATAATAAAGGAGAATTTCCCCATTCTGGCAAAGGAAATAGACTTCCAGGAAATCCAGGAAGCTCAGAGAGTCCCAAAGAAGTTGGACCCAAGAAGGAACACACCAAAGCACATCATCATTGCATTAGCCAAGATTAAAATGAAGGAGACAATCCTAGAAGCAGCAAGAGATAAGGGGACAGTCACCTACAAAGCAGTTCCCATCACACTGTCAGCTGATTTCTCAAAAGAGACCTTACAGGCAAGAAGGGACTGGAAAGAAGTATTACAAGTCATGAAAACCAAAGACCTATAAGCAAGATTGCTCTATCCAGCAAAGCTTTCATTTAAAATGGAAGAACAGTTAAAGTGCTTCTCAGATAAGACCAAATTCAAGGAGTTCATCATTACCCAGCCCTTATTATATGAAATGTTAAAGGGACTTACCTAAGAAAAAGAAGAAAATCAAAACTATGAACAGTAGAATAACAAAAAACTCAAAACTATCAAAAACTGGACCTAAAGAACAAAAACAAAAATGAACTAAGCAAACAAGAACAGGAACAGGATCAGAGGAAGGAAGATAATGTGGAGATTTATCAGTGGGTGTTGGGGGGAGGAGAATGGGGTAAAGATACAGGGAATAAGAAGCATAAATGTACAAAGTAAATGTAAGAAGTACAAAATAAACAGAGGGAGATTAAGAATAGTATGGGAAATGGAGAAGCCAAAGAACTTATATGTATGACCAAGGACATGAACTAAGAGGGGGATGCTTGTGGGAGGGGTGGTGCAGGGCAAAGGGGACTGAAGGGTAGAAAAAACTGTAATAGCATAGTCAATAAAATATATTTTAAAAACCAATTAAAATTTCATAGTTATATCACAAGTTGGTGGTTGCCATTTAGACCCTCGTTGTAAAATGTTTATTAAATATAAGAGATACATTTATTTTTTTTAATTTATTGTTGTTCAAATACAGTTTTCTGCCTTTTCTCCCCACCCCTCCCCACTAGTTTCTCACCACCTCCCTCCCTCATTTCCATCCCCCTTGTTATTGTCCATATATCCTCTATAATTGTACCTGTAAAGTCTTCACCCTTTTCCCCAGTTTTAGATTTGTAACAATTGCCAAATGTATGTTTCACAGAAATTCATTTTATGAGGTAGTGCATTGAGAAACTACCTTCTCCAATGCAGAAAATAGGCACAGAGGGGTTTATTGTGCTCAAAGGTATAAACCAAGGAAGGGATGGAGTTTTAATTGCAGTCAGGACACTTCCAGTTTGTAGATTCTGGACAAATGGTTCTCAAACAGAGATGACTTTGCCCCTGGGGATGTTTGGAATTTCTGACATTTGGCTGCTAAACACCTGCAATGCACAGGACAGCACCCAACACAGACAATTACCCAGCCCCAAGTGTCAACAGTGACAAGGTGAAAACACCTATTGTAGACCAGTACTTGTCCATTTCATTGTGCATACAAGTCACTACACTTTGGAAGTCACCAAAGTTTGAAGCACAAATGCAAATTCTGGTCTCCAGTGGTCCCAGACACTGAATTTCTGACAAACTCCCAGGTAATGTTGAAGCTGCAGGTCTTCTTGTTCTGAGGACCACAGTTTGAGTAGCTGGCTATGACTCTGTCTTAGAGTTAAGTGTGAATAACTTAGGTCTTCTCCACCAGGAATCTTCTATGTATGGAATTTTGAAAGACAAATTTTCCACTCATTCCATAGAGGAGAATAAATCTGAGTTTGATTCTTTTACATTAGAGCTCCAGAGAGACAGATAATAATTTGTATCTGGGAAAGACTTTGCAGTAGGCAGAATAAGGGCCTCAAAAGATGTCAACATCCTAATTCAGAGAACTTTGGAATATGTTAGTTCATCCAGCAGGTTAACTATGATAAGAGATAAAATAAAGTTATTAGTCATTTGTCATATGATAAGGAGACTGGATCAGATTGTCCTGGTTGGTGAAATGTCATCACAATGGTCCTCTAAATGTACAAGAGAGCAGAAGAATTGGAATCAGAGCATCTCTGACTTCACTGCTCTGTTGCTGGCATTGAGGTTCGAGGACAGGCCATGGGCCAAGGAGTGCAGGAGGCCCTGGAAACTAGAATAGGGAAAGGAAGACATTGCATTCTCCCCTGGATCACCCAGAAAAATCCAAGCCTTGCAGACATTTTGAGCTAAGCCCTTTAAGACCCATTTAAAGCATCTGAACACTAAAAATCTAAGATAAAAAAATTGGTTGTTTTAAGCCACTAATGTAATTTGTAAAAACAGGAATGGGAAACTAATATAGACATTCATCCAATAAAATACTGTTCAAGGGACTGAGCTGAAGCCTCGCAATCATTCGGTTATCTTCCTTTAGGCAAAGGTATTTTGTGTTGAAATCCTACATTAAATAGAAACAAATTAGATATAATTTAGAGTTCTTTGGTCCCATAAGTGGTACAAATAATTTCCCATTGCATAAATGTAAATGTGGCCCTGACCTTGAAGCCTTTGAAGGTTCAAAGTAAAAAAAAAAAAAAAAAAAAAGTATTCATTCAAATTAAGGTCACATTTTACTTTAAATCTCTGTGTGAAAATTTCTAACTTTTTCTATTTCATGTTAACTCATATTTTTTTCTTCTTATTCTGTATTCTCCAAATTTCTCTCAGAATTCCTTTCATCATACTATATGGGCGATAAATGAATCTATGTGCATGTACCTCTATGTGTGAGAATGTACTTATTTGAGAGAAAAGTGTACAAGTGCATAAAGACATACAGTCCTAACCTTGAACATTGTCTTTGAACTCAACAGGGTATTGCAACACATTTCATTTATTCTGCACAATATTTGTCTCTAATTAGAATTTATTATCTTCTTACCTTCTGAAATGAAGAAAGTTTTAGGGTGATTACATTTTTAATGATAACATAACAAAGGAGTTAAAACTGTACACCTTTTCAAATTATATGCAAATTACATCATGTAGTATAAATTCTTAAATTTCATATGGCTTCTTTAATTCATCATGTTGTATTTGTACTATAATTTTGTAATTATGTTCCAAAGAATTAATTAAGAATTAATATTTTCTACTAGTGAGTGGCTCAGGGTCACATCTAGAGCACAGGTAGCCAAGTCACCCCCAGAAGTGCCAGGAGAATCTCTTCTAACCAAGAAGAAAGCAAATGTTATATATCAATATAGGAATTAAAATAAAGCAATTAGTATCTCTCTGATAGCTAGTGATGCTAACTATCCTTTCATATTTTTGAGCCCTCTGTATATCCTCCTTAGAGAAGTGCCTGTTCAGGCCTTTTGCTCATTTCTTAACTGGATTTTTGTCTTCCTGGTGTTGAGTTATATTAGTTCTTTATACATTTTGGAGATCAAATGCTTGTCTGAGGTAATATTGGAAAATATGTTTTCCCACATAGTTACTTTTCATTCTGATGTTTCCTTTAGCCAGGCATAAGCTTTTTAATTTCATGCAGTCCCATTTGTTTATTATTTCTTTTATTTCTCTTGCTCTAGAGGATACATATTGGTGAAAATATTGCTGAGTGGGATATATGGAAATTTACTGCTTATGTTTTTTAGGACTTTTATGGTGTCACAGCTTATGTTTAAGAATTTTATTCATTTTGAGGCAACACCTTACACCAATCAGAATGGCCATCATTAATAAATCAACAAACAACAAGTGTTGGCAATGATGTGGAGAAAGGGGAACCCTAGTGCACTGTTGGTTGGAATGCACACTGGTGCAGCCACTCTGGAAAACAGTATGGAATTTCCTCAGAAAACTAAAAATGGAACTGCCTTTGACCTGGTAATTCCACTGCTAGGGTTATACCCTAAGAATCCTGAAACACCAATCCAAAACAACCTAAGCACCTCTGTGTTCATAGCAGGACTATTTACAATAACTAAGTACTGGAAGCAACCTATGTGCCCATCAGTAAATGGGTGGATCAAAATGCCATGGTACCTTTACACAATGGAATACTATGCAAAACAAAAAAGAAGGAACTCCTACTCTTCACAACAGCATGTATAGAACTGGAGAATATTGTGCTAAGTGAAATAAGCCAGGTGGCAAAAGACAAACACCATATGATCTCACCTACAAGAGGAAACTAATTAACAAAATAACAAGGAAGAAAAATAGAACCAGAGGCATGGAAACAAGAAACAATTTGACAGTGTCTAGAAAGGGTGGGGGAGAGGAATAATGGGAGAAAGGAAGAGAAAGGGTCTAGCCAAGGAAAAAGTATAAATGACCCAGGTACATGGACGCCAGGGCGGTGATTGACTGTAGGATCTGGGAGTGGGCAGGGCAGGAGAGAGCAATGGGGGAAATATTGAAATAGTTGTAATAGAACAATTAAAAAAGGAAAAACGTTTTTAAAAATAAAATAAAGCAATTACTATTTAATACATTCATTTTGCCATAAATTAAATATTCATCTTCTTATATAAAGGGAATAAACTGACATGAATTGGTTCAGCAGAGAAGAGCACTAGAGCGACACACAGCATCATGGATGAGCCTTAGAGACACAATAGAGAGACTGACAGCTGACTACAGACCTGTGAGGAGACAGTCAGAACTCAGATCAACTTCCCACCATGTAATCCCACTGGTAATAAATGCATCATATTAAACCATTTGCTCTAGGATAACAGTATGCAGCAACAGCCCACTGACAACAATAATGAAAATGAACAGAAGGGGAGAAAATTATTGTAATCCATTGCTTGTCATTGCAGGCCTGTGTTCTAATATTTGAAAATAGTGTTCATTGATGGGGACTCTGTCCAGCAGGGTCCATACATTGTGGATGCAACAAACAAATTCACACAGACTACAGAAGTTCTGCAGAGAAAAAAGGACAGTACAGCCACTCTCTGACAGAGAAAGTGCCTTGACCCTTGCCAGACAGGCCTTTATTGCTTTCTAATAGCATCCATCAAAGGTTTTCATTCATTATGCTCAGGCTTGCTTTAGGTGATTACTTTTTCCAGATAATAAAGGAAATGATGTTACTGAGTACCTCTCACAGATTAACAAGGAAAAAATGTTGCGAATGCAAGGGAATGATAAGAGTTACATTCTGTCTGGTTACACTCCGTCCTTGGGAGAACTAGCACAGTCTTCGGGAAGTTACTTTAAAGATATGCAATAAATATTTGCTACTTCAACTCAGGGTGAGGGAGTTTTAGCAAGAGCAAGCCTCAGAGCAGCCCAGGTATAATGCAGGCCTGTTTTCCCAGAGGAAAGTCAATCCGTGGGTTTGGATCCTGTGTGCTGACTCATGCCTGTCAGTTTTCCCATAGGGCTGTGCTACATTTGCCAATGCCAAGCAGACCAGTTCCCTATAGTTCATGATTATTCTGTTTTTAAGTTTATTTCAGATAACTGCATTAAAAAGTGAATCCATTAAAGCAGAGGAGGTTGAAAGAACATGTGTATTCATACAATACCCATGACTCTGAGTAACAGAACTGGACAGGAATTCAAGCTCTCTACTTACTCATCAGTTGGTCATTTATGTATATATATGACATTCCTATAGAACATGTGTATAATATATAATGGATGAGATTGATATGGTTCTTTTCATACCCCTCAGCAGCTACACAATATTTACAGTAGGGGGAAATTCTTCATTTAGAACAAAGAGGGAATCATATTTTTAGGCAGCAATGAAAGTTTTCAAGTGGAGACAGGAAGACAATTCAATAGAAAACATAATTACACCAAGCACCAATCCCTGCACTGATGGGATTGCTTGTATGGAGGACACTATCTTAGAGTAAGAGTAAAGGATTCCAGACAGGGCACAACCACCTAGCAGCCCAGCTTAAAAATGTATCACCACATTATTAAGCAAGGTTTCAGTACAGGCCAGTTGCACCATATGTTTGATATCACAAAAAGAGTGGGAGATTTCCAAGTCTTTGAAGAAGGACAGTCAAAACACTATCAAGCATTGTAGCAAGGAATTCAGGGCACTCATAACCCAGGACACCAAAACAAGGAGTTTACAGAGCTGGGGGGTCATGATGACTGTGTAGTGCAAAGGGTGACAGATGGCCACAAACCAGTCATAGGCCAACACACTCAGGAGAAAGTCATCCAATCCTGCAAAGCATAGGAAGAAATATATCTGGGTGATGCAGCCTGCATAGGTAATGGCTTTGTTCTCTATCCGAATGTTCAGCAGCATCTTTGGGATGGTGGTGGAGGTGAAACAGATGTCTACCAAGGACAGGTTGGAGAGGAAGAAGTACATGGGTGTGTGGAGGTGGGAGTCTGAGCTGATGGCCAGGATGATGAATAGGTTTCCCAACACAGTGATTACATACATGCAGAGGACCAGCTCAAAAAGGGGGGTTGGGACTTCCAGCCAAGATGGAAGCATAGGTGGAGATACTGTGCCTCCTTGCACAACCAAACTGAAGGACAATAGAGATTTGGGAACAAAAGCACAACCAGAACAGATAGAAAGTTGAAATGGACAGAAGCCCAACAACCATTTATCCAGATCAATAAGAGGGGCGTAGTCAGCAGCTTGCTGAGAGGGTCCCCAAAAGGAGAAGGCGGTGGCTGCCAGTCCCAGGAGTGCAAGCAGTACAGGGCTAGCAGACCCCAGGCAGAGGGAAGAAATGAGCAGAACACGCAAGGCAGTTGGCTGACCACATTCGCATCCAGATAAACTAGGCAAAAATGGGCAGCAAGATAGACCTAGGAACCCAGGGACCCAGCAACAGAAAATAAAGCTGAAAGCAATGATTAAAAAGCTGCCAGGAGAGACTCCCAGCCTCACAGGAGAGTTTGTGGAAGGGACCCAAAGGGTCATAGAATGTACACAAGCCCACCCAAAAGGGAACCAGAACCAGAAGGGACCACTTTGCTTGTAGGAAGCAGCAGAGGGGACCAAAATTCAAGAAAGAGAGTGGAACAAGCACCATTGTTCCCTCTCTGACCCTGCCCCCAAATATAGCATCACAACCCAGCCACTGCATTGAACTACCCTGGTGAACACCTAAGGCTCTGACCCTCATACATAACAGGTGTGACCAAACCAAAAAGAAGACAACAAAAACACAGAATGCATGAACAAATCAAAGTCCCAGAGCCAATACTTTTAAGCGACCAAGAGGTGGCCAACCTATCAGATGAACAGTTCAAAGCACTGGTGGTCAGAATGATCACAGAACTGGATGATTTTGGTGGCAAATTACATGGAAAAATGAAGGCTACACTAAGCAAAATGAAGGAAAATTCACAGGGAACCAATAGTGATGGAAAGAAAACTGGGACTCAAATCAATGGAGTGGACCAGAAGGAAGAAATAAACAACCAAACAGAAAAGAAGGAAGAAACAAGAATTCAAAAAAAAAATGAGAACAGGCTTAGGAACCTCCAAGACATCTTTAAACATTCGAACACCTGACTTATAGGGGTATCAGAAGGGGAGATGGAGGAGCAACAAGTGGAAAATGTATTTAAACAAATAATAAAGGAGAATTTCCCCAATCTGGAATAGGAAATAGGAAGTCTAGGAAGCTCAGAGAGTCCCAAAGAAGTTGGACCTGAGGAGGAACGCACCAAAGCACATTACAATTTCATTTGCCAAGACTAAAAACAAAAAGAGAATCCCAGAAACAGGAAGATAAAATGAGACAATTACCTACAAAAGAGTGCCCATCACACTGTTAGCTAATATCTCAAAAGAGACCTTGCAGGGAAGAAGGGGCTAGAAAGAAGTATTCCAAGTCATGAAAGACAAGGACCTGCATCCAAGATTGCTCTATCCAGCAAAGCTTTCACTGAGATTGGAAGGGCAGACAAAGTGCTTCTCAGATAAGGTCAAGTTCAAGAAGTTTATCATCACCAAGCCCTTATTATATGAAATGTAAAAGGGACTTATCTAAGAAAAAGAAGATAAAAGACATGTAACATGTCAGCAAACTCACATTCATTAACAACCACACCTAAAACAAAAACAAAACAAATCTAAGCAAATAACTACAATAGGAACAGAATCACAGAAATGGAGATCACATGGAGGGTTAGCAACAGGGGAGTGGGAGGAGAGAGAGAGAAAAGGTATGGACAATAAATAGCATAGATGGTCAGTAGAAAATAGACAGGGAGAGAGCAAGAGTAGTGTGAGAAATGTAGAAGCTAAAGAGCTTATGACACATGGACATGAACTAAAGTGGGGGAATGTGGGGGAAGGGAGTGGGCAGGGTGGAGGGGAATTAAGGGGGGAAATGGGACAACTGTAATTGCATAATTAATAAAATACATTTAAAATATAAATACATGGGCATTATTGTATGTCATTATACTCCAATAAAATATTGAAAAGTCTCATGTCTCAAGGTATCATCAAGAATATAGTAGCCAAGACACATTTTATCAGGTGTTGGAGGCATGTCTTCTAACTGGGTAGACAAGTGTCATATAGAGATAGAAATAGTGGGATTAAATTACAGTGATTACATTTGATAATCTCATTTTTTGTAAACAGATGTTTAATCTACCTATACAGCTAAGTGCACATAAATTGGTTCAAGACAGAGGTGCACTACAGCCTCACACAACATCAAGGATGAGACATAACATGCAAGGCAGAGACTCACATATGATGCACACTTAGGAGATATAAACAGAGATCAAAACAACTTCCATCATAAAATCCCACTCAATGATAAAGGCATTATAATAAACCATTCTATTTAGGGTGATTGTTATGCAGCAGTAGCTGATACAATAATCAAAGCAAACTGCACTAAAGGCAAATATAATAATTCTGTTTTTTATATTTTACATATGTTCTGATATTTGGGATAGCCCGTGATTATTTTGTTATTCAAAATACAGTCACCTGTGAGTACAATTGTCTGTAATGAAACTACGGATAATTGTACTCACAGTACAAATGAAATTTTGTACTGTGAAACAAAGTTCATTTGTACAGAGCTTCCCTGCTAGGGGTCTCCAAGATTTTGCAAGCTCACACACATTTGTGCAGAAAACCTGGTGATCCTGAATCATGTGACCAGGAAGGGATTCAGCCTCTCTTGTGAGTCATTTTTAATTCTGAGAAGAGATTCCTGAGCATGAGAGAGACATACAATTGATAATCTGGAAACTTTACATTTATTGTTCCTTTAGTGGTTAAGACAAAATTTAGAAAAGAAGAAATGTTTTGCTTAGGCTGATAGAGGAGTCATAATGGTAGGCAGCACCGGAATTTTCAAACAGAGAAAGAAATAGAATTTATTAAAGAGGTAAAATATACTAACCAACAACTTACCCCAATGCAGAAAGCCCCTTACACATGGGCATCAGTCTTCCATACTTCCATGAGTACAGCAAGGAAAAGCAATACTTTGCACAGTAATAAAATTAGTGACTAACAATTTTGTCCCATCATATTTCGGGTCATCTCTGACACTCAGGCCATATTAGGTTAATGAATCAAATCTTGCTGTCCATGTAGACTTCACTGTGGGTGTGTATGTGATGGTCAATTTCTGTCAGTGCCTCCAGTGGGCATTGGGACACTGAGCTAAATAAGACAATGAAAGCAGGAGAGCAGCTATGAAGCAGAGTGGCATGTTTGTAGAGTAAGTGCCTGTCAGGAAACTTTTGATTTCCAAAGCTTTCACTTCAAAGATAACCGTGTTGAAGAAACATGTGGCCAGCTTTCTGATGCAGCTGCTAGCTAAGCACCCTGGCCCACTCCCCTGTGAAGGCCCCCTTACAGAAAGCCCTAGAGAACTTAGATAACTGACCTCAGCATTGACCCACTGTTTCATTTTCACACCCGGACACCTTATCTTCAGTTTTAAATTCACCAATAAAGAGTGAAGCTTTGAAACTCTATCCATCCTGCCCTCAGATCTGAATAACTGCAGAACCCACATTAATGTTCTCTCTCTCTATCTATCTCCTTCTCTCTCACCCTCTCTCCCTCTCTCTCCCTCCCCTGCCTTCTCTCTCCATCACCTTGTCAGTGGACCTTAGGAACATCTGTACCCTCCAATCTCTGAGTGACAAACTTGCTTTTACCAGGTTCTCTTAGGGTTGTGGCTGAGCAGTGCTATGAGATCCTAATAAGAATCACAAGGCCTGGTCCAGCCACAACATTGGCTCATGGTAGTGTCACAAGATCAGGGACCAGGTGAGTTACCCAGGCATTTTAAGACTACCAGCGTTATCAACAGGTTGATACAAAAATGCAACAATGTTTAAAATCTACATTATTAGGGAGAGTTCTTAAGATAGTGACAAAACTGGGGGGAAATGCAAACAACTGTAATTGAACAATAATAAAATAATTTAAAAGAAAAGAAAAAATGACAGACACATATTAAAAAACAGTTTTATATTTTGCTGTACAATGAAATTAAATGAAAGTCCTAAGATGCCAAATGTTGTTTTGTCTGAGTAGTAGAACTCTGATTATTCTTTCAGAAAAAAGGAGAGATTTCTTAGCATGATATTTGTCATTTGAGAATGTATTTTAGAGAAATCTAAGTTTTCCTATGAAAGGAAAACTGAATTTTCCAAATATTTCTGATCCAATGTTGAGAAACACTTTCATAATATATAAAAATTGTCAAAGGGCTGACAGTGACCAAAGGGGAGAGGGGAGGGAATTTCAGGGGAAAAGTGTGGAGGGTTTGCAGGAGCAAATATAAAGCACACATATACCATACCGGGCAGGGTGGGGTGGGGTAAAACAGGAGAGAGGGCGGGGGGTGGGGCTCTGGTGGGGGGAAAAGCAGAAAACTGTACTTGAACAACAATTAAAATTAAAAATTTTTAACCCTGGCTGGTGTAACAGTGGATTGAGCAGAGCCTGTGAAGCAAAGGATCGTGGTTTGATTCCCAGTCAGGGCACATGCCTGGGTTGCAGGCCAGTTCCCAGTGGGGGACACATGAGAGGCAAACACACTGATATTTCTCTTCCTCTCTCCTTGCCTTCCCCTCTCTGAAAATAAATAAATAAAATATTTTTTAAAATTAAATTAAAAAAATTAAAAAACTTCTCAAAGGAAAACTGTCCGTGCATTGTAGCAAAAGCTTGTAAAGTGAGTTACTTAAACTTATAGAGAACATGAATGAATACAAGAAAATGAACCCACCAAAAAATAAAGAGAAGACAGTTTATGCAAGGAAATCAAACACTCACAGTTTCTGGTCTGAGTTGTTGAGCCACCCACAAAATGTCACATTTTCAGCCAAAGCACAATAGTCCCCTTTGTACTTGCCATCCCCAAAACTCTTTTCAGAGCCCCCTTTATGTCTCTGTTCCTGAGACTGTAGATGAAGGGGTTCAGCATGGGTGTGACCACAGCGTACATCACTGAGGCTGACTGCACTTGACTGTGAACTGTGGGTACTGGCAGAGCTGAGGTACACACTTAGGACTGTACAATAAAATAAAGAGACAACTGAGAGGTGAGATGCACAAGTGGAAAATGCTTTGTACTTCCCCTGAACTGATGAAATTGCACATATGGAGGACACTATCTTATAGTAAGAGTAAATTATACAAGCCAGGGGACCACCACCCAGCAACCCAGTGGCCAAATACATCACTATGTCATTAAAAAAGGTGTCTGAATTGGCAAGTTGGTTCATCTGATTGAGTTCACAGAAAAAATGGGGGATTTCTAAGTCTTCACAGAAGGATAGTTGTAATACCATTAAGCTTTGCAACAAGGAACACAGGGAACTGGTTATCCAGGACACCAGGACCAGCAGTCCACAGAGCTGGGGGTTCATGATGACCGTGTACTGAAGGGGATGACAGATGGCCACAAATCGATCATAGGCCATCACAGTGAGAAGAAAATTGTCCAACACACCAAACAATAGAAAAAAGTACATCTGGGTGATGCAGCCTGCATACGAGATGGCTTTGCTCTGTGTCTGGATGTTCACCAGCATTTTTGGGATGGTGGTAGAAGTGAAACATATGTCTACCAAGGACAGGTTGGAGAGGAAGAAGTACATGGGTGTGTGGAGGTGGGAGTCTGAGCTGACAGCCAGGATGATGAGCAGGTTTCCCAACACAGTGATCAGGTACATGCAGAGGAACAGGCCAAATAGGACAGGCTGCTGTTCTGGTGCCTCTGATAGTCCCAGGAGAAGAAATTCTGAAGTTGGGGTATCATTGCCTTGGACCATGGGGTGGTGGTCACTACAAGGACAAAAAAATTACATAAATGGGCATAACTATCAAGTTGGAGATGCTACAATTACAATGCTATGTGGGGAAAGAACATGCACAAAAGAGAGTGGATGTGGGATTTATTTATGGAGAATTCACAGAGACCTAAGAACCAGATTTCATTAGAACAGGGACCTCAAGGGAGAGAAAGCAGGAGACACTAGTTTATTTGCAAGAAGTATGCCCTGCAGGGAAAGATCCAGTGCAAAGACCCATAGGTGACACTTGTTCCAGACATTCAAGACTAAAAAGTCTTGAAGTCACATGGTGAGGCAAATGAGCAAGAGGAGAGAAATGAGAGATGATCAGAGAATAAGGGGAATGAAGTGATGTTTCTGCTGCTACTGAAACTTCAAGTCACAGGGAATCTCTTGTCCACAGTTTTTCCTTGCACTTTATTAATTTTGATTCCATGTAATATTGTGGACATAAATGATTCCCCCTCCTTATTTTCATGTGTTGGTTAACATCCTACATCTCAATTTTAAGGGTCACATTTTGCAGTACATCTTCTCACATACCCCTGCTTCAGTACCTCCGAAGCTCTCAGACTCACCTGGATGAGGTTCTGAGAAGGCCTCCGTGTGCAAGTCAGAACTGGTCTGTGGATGGCTGATGATGGAGACTGAAGCTCTGACTCCAGACACGAGAGAAGGAAGGAGCGAAGCTTTGGTCCCTAACCAGACTTGGGTCTCCAAAAGCAACAACCCTATTCTGGCCAGTCCAAGGTTGTAAATACAGCAGAGGTGATATTTTCAGCAGCCTATATCTGCTCATTAGATGCTCTCTTCATTGTTACTCCCACTTCTGAGTACATCATATCCCTTAGGACACTGATGTGGACAGAAGGGAAATTTTTCTTGCTGAGTCTGCATCCCTGTAGACCCCATTAGAAGTCAGGTGAATCCAGCTTTATTATTACTTTTCTATGAACTCACCTGCCTTCCAGAGGTCTTACCTCCTTGCACCTCCTCCCAATCTTGTGCCATTGTTTTCTCCAAATTTAAGACTGAGGACCCTGCCCTGACTAGGTCTCATGGACTCCTAGAGTACTTACAGGTGGTGAGCAGCAGCTTCTCCTATCTCTAGAAATTGCTCTTCCTCTCTTGAACAAGTAGGACTGGGTGTTTCTTTGCTATAGAACCACAGTACTCTGATCTTTGGCCATATGATGCTTTTGAAAAGTCAGTTGGCTGGTTCATGCTTGTAACACCAATTAAGAGCTGGCATTTAGTGCTTCATGTAAAAATATCTGCCAAAAGGTACAGGGAATAAGAAGCATAAATGATAGGTACAAAATTGAAATGGGGAGGTTAAGAATAGTATGAGAAACGAAAAGCCAATGAATCTATATGTATGACCCATGGACATGAACTAAGTAAGGTGGGAGAGATGCTGGTGGAAAGGGGCTACATGGCAGAGGGGAATAAAGGAAAGAAAGAATGGGACAACTGTAATAGCATAATCAATAAAATATATTTTAACAAAATATCTGCAGAACCAGACAATAACAAAAATATCAGTAAAAATATAGAGCACCCAAATAACACTATCTACTACCTTAATCTAACTAATATTTCTAAAATACTCTCTAACCAATAACAGCAGAACACATATTTTCAAGAACATGTGGCCCATTGACAAAGAAAGACCACATTCTGGTTCAAAACCAAAAGAAGAAGAAAAAAAACACTATGAACTGCTACATTTCACTACCTCTCCTAAAAAAAAACAAAACAAAAACTTTGGGGGAAAGTAAAAGCATCTCTTCTTTCCCAGAGAGGGTGACAGGTGGTGCTTACTTCAATGACAGGTGCTCAACAAATGCTCAAACAATGCCGAATAAATCGATCAATAAACGTGATCACCCTGCTGAGGTTGTACAAAACAGTCTCAGGAGACTCCAAACTAAAGGTAATTGAGAATGGAAGTAATCAAGTATTCAATACAGTTTTTGAGAAATGCAGGACTTATTTCTATCTATGTTTATAGATTTACTTATGATTATTCAAATACTTTATTACACTTCTTAGGTTGCTTCCTTTTTTAAACCATCTTTCTGGTATTTCTATTTCTCTGATTTTATGTCTGGATCACTGAGTGCATGAGGTAAGAAAAAGCTTAGACTCAATCTCCATGGCAACTCTATGTCCACCACACTATATTTGCATATGTGAGTTTAATTTAAATACATTAATATACGCAAATTTGCAAAAAAACTTTCATAATTGTAAGATATACTTTGATGTCTTTATGCACTGTTTTGAACTTAGATTCTTATATGGATTGTCTTATTTCAGTTCCACTAAAGTCCATTTTTTGAGATCATACCACTGTTAACTTCACTCTACTTTTGCAGAAATGGGACTTAGAGGGTGCAGCAACCTGCTCAGTATGAACTGAGTAGAAGGTGAACTTTGATGGGAATCACATCAACATCTTTCCAGTTCAAGGACTGGCTGATGTGGCTCAGTGGATTGAGCATGGACCTGGAACCAAGGGCTCACTGCTTTGATTTCCAGTAGGGGCACCTGCTTGGGTTTTGAGCCAGGTCCTGGTACAGGGCACATGAGAGGCAGCCACACACTGATGTTTCTCTTCCTCTCTTTCTCCTTCCTTTCCCCTCTCTCTAACAATAAATAAATAAATAAGTAAATAAGTAAATAAATAAATAAGTAAATAAATAAATAAATTTTCCTGCTTTACTGAGAAATAATT
Organism: Artibeus jamaicensis; assembly: GCF_021234435.1. Lineage (NCBI taxonomy): Eukaryota > Metazoa > Chordata > Mammalia > Chiroptera > Phyllostomidae > Artibeus > Artibeus jamaicensis. Next base: position 48,922 of record NW_026521380.1, read on the forward strand.
GACATGTAACTTTGTGCAACTTTAAATTGTGTACTAGGATGATGCATTACACATATATTGTAATATTTTTACCACAGTGTGATTAGTGAACACATCCAGGACATTATATAATTACCCTCTTTGTGGTTAAAACATTTAAGATGTACTTTCTTAGCAATTTTCAGGTGTATAATACAGTACTACTAACTAGAGTCACCTTAGTCTTCACTGGATTTCCGTGATCTTATACATCGTATACCAGTCTTTACCCTTTGACTATTTCCACATCTTCTTTTCCCCCAGTTCCAGGCAATCACATGTCCACTCTTTGTTTCTTTGAATTTGGCTTTATTCATTACACTTGTAAGACAGATCACACCAAGTTTTGTCTTTCTCTGTCTTATCTTATTTATTACAATGCCCTAAAAGTCTATCCCTGTAGTTGGAAATGACATGATTATCTCATTTTTTAAAAAGCTGAATAATATTTTATTATATGTATTATATGTAATATTTTCTTTTTTAAAATATTTTATTTATTTACTTTTAGAGAGAGACAGGAAGAGAAGCATCGAGTGCGAGGGATACATCCTTTTTCATGCCCCCAGCACAGGACCTGGCCCACAACCGGGGCAGTTCCCCTGACTGGGAATCGAAGCAGAAACCTCTAGGAAGCAGGAAAGTATTCAATCCACTGACCACACCAGCCAGGGCCATACTTTCTTTATTCATCCATCGGTGGCACTTTAGGTTGTTCCATGTCTTAACTATTGTGAATAATACCGCAATGAACATTGAGAGGGCACGGACATATTTTTGGGACAGTAATTTCATTTCTTTAGAATTTACACATGGAAGTGACATTCTGGATCACATAAGTAGCTCTGTTTCAATTACATTTCTACCCATAGTGCACAAGTGCTCCCTTTTCTCTACATCTGTACCAGCAATTATCTTGGTCATCTTGATAAAAGATTCATGATAATCCCTCATGAAACTGATCACACAGAATTTATAAAGTCTCATACATTCCCACCATATAGCTATACACGCTTGAAAGAACTGAATGAGCAACAGTCATTTTGTGAGAAAGAAAGAAAACCTTCCATTGTTTTTTGCATGAATGTGACAGAGACAGGAACAAGAACACTCCAGCCTCACCACACAGAAACAAAGGTCTCTCAATCTGTGATCAAAAAAGGAAATAAATAACAAATGCACATATATCCTCACAAGTAACAAAACCACTGAAAAGTGAATCTCATTAGCGTTCTCCTTTTACATAGTAAACCCACTTGTTAATGTGAGACCCACAGTGAGAGGAGATACTGTGAAATGTTTGCTTCATGAAATACCATGACAAGGGTGTAATTTAAAGCCTTTCTTGCTCTGAATCTTCCTCATTGTTATGGAAACAAATATGCCACGTTTTAAAAATAAAAAGAAACGCTCTCATGTCCCTTTGTATCCCTCCGAAGTAGCACCCTAGTTCTCTCCACTGGTTAACTAATAAGACTCGTGACTTCCGCCAAGATGGAGGCATAGGTGGATGTGCCGTGCCTTCTCACACAACCAAGTTTAGAGACAACTAAATATTAGCAACATAAAAAACAGCCAGAACACGGAAAATTGAACTTTTTGAAAGTCCATTAACAACAAATTCTTCAGCCTGACCTGTAAGGGGCGAAACCAGCGGCTGGTGAAGCGGGGTTGCACAGGAGGACTCGGTCAGACAGACTCAGGCGTCGGAATCCAGACGCGCGGAATCCAGGCCCAGGGTTGGACCTAGTGAGCGACTGAGCGAGCGACCGCGGGGGAGACAGCGGGGGAGCGGGGCTGCGTGTTGACTGTAGTCACGCATTTGTGTGCGGGTGGACAGGAGAGGGAGTGGGCAGTTGGACCGGGGCCCAGCAGGTCTCTGCGGCAAACGGCAGTGGAGGGCGCCGCCATTTCCCTGCTCTGACCCCACCTCCACATACAGCGTCATAACCCAGCGACTCTGAGTGACCCGGCCCAGGGGAACCATCTAAGGCGCTGCTCCTCACCCAGCTGTGAGAAACAGCAGAGGGGGTTGCCATTTCCCCGTTCTGACCACGCCCCCACATACAGCCTCGCAACCCAGCGACCTGGGAGTCCAAGGTGCCACTTTTCACACTTAAAGGGCTCGAACAGACCAAAAATGGCTCAAGAAGATCTCAATGCACCAGAGCCTATAGATCTAAGCGATGAAGAAATAGCAAAACTCTCAGACACACAGTTTAAAACACTGGTGATCAGGATCCTCACAGAACTGGTTGATTATACCGACAAATTAGACAAATATATGAAGGCAAAACTAATTGAAATGAATGGAATTGCACAGGACACCAATAGCAATGAAAAGGAAACTGGGACTCAAATCAATGGAGTGGACCAGAAGAAAGCAAATAATGGCCAAACAGAAAAGAGTCAAGAAGCAAGAATTCAAAGAAATGAGGAGAGTCTTAGGAACCTCCAGGACATCTTTAAACGCTCCAACATCCGAATTATAGGGGTACCAGAAGGGGGGAAAGGCACAGCCACCAGTGGAAAACTTATTTGAACAAATAATAAAGGAGAATTTCCCCAATCTGGCAAAGGGAAATAGACTTCCAGGAAATCCAGGAAGCTCAGAGAGTCTCAAAGAAGTTGGACCCAAGAAGGAACACACCAAGGCACATCATAATTACATTAGCCAAAATTAAAATGAAGGAGACAATCCTAGAAGCAGCAAGAGCTAAGGGTACAGTCACCTACAAAGGAGTCCCCATCAGACTGTCAGCAGATTTCTCAAAAGAGACCTTACAGGCAAGAAGGGGCTGGAAAGAGGTATTCCAAGTCATGAAATCCAAAGACCTACAACCAAGATTGCTCTATCCAGCAAAACTTTCATTTAGAATGAAAGGACAGATAAAGTGCTTCTCAGATAAGATCAAATTCAAGGAGTTCATCATCACCAAGCCCTTATTATATGAAATGTTATAAAGGGACTTATCTAATAAAAAGAAGTTAAAGAAACATGAATAGTGAAAGGACAACAAACTCACAGTTGTTAACAACCACACCTAAAACAAAAGCAAACTAAAAGGACAGCTAGATCAGGAGTGGAAACATAGAAATGAAGATCTCATGGAGGGTTAGCAACAGGAGAGTGGGAGGAGGAGAAGGGGGGAGAAGGTACAGAAAATAAGTAGCATAGATAGTAGATAGAAAATAGATGAGGGGGCAAGAATAGCATGGGAAATAAAGAATCTAAAGGACTTGAGACACATGGTCATAAACTAAAGGGGAGGTAATAGTGGGGATGGGGAGGTAGGGTGGAGGGGAATGAAAAGGGGAATAGAACAACTGTAACAGCATAATCAATAAAAAAAATTAAAAAAAAAAAGACTCGTGATCCTGGACACCAGGACCAGCAGTCCACAGAATCGGGGGTTCATGATGACCATGTACTACAGGGGGTGACAGATGGCCACAAATCTGTCATAGGCCATCACGGTGAGGAGGAAGTTGTCCAATACACCAAAAAGAAAAAAAGAAAAAATACATCTGTGTGATGCAGCCTGCATAGGTTATGCTTTGGTCTGCGTTCGGATGTTCACCAGCATTTTGGGGATGGTGGTGGAGGTGAAACCGATGTCAGCAAAGGACAGGTGGAAGAGGAAGAAGTACATGGGCCTGTGGAGGTGGGAGTCTGAGCTGAGAGCTAGGATGAGCAGGTTTCCCAACACAGTAATCAGGTACATGGAGAGAAACAGCCCAAATAGGAGGGGCTACAGTTCTGGTGCCTGTGATAGTCCCAGGAGAAGAAATTCTGAAATTTGTGTAAGATTCACTGCTTCCATGTGGTGCTGTTGACGACCAGGATATAAGTAAAGTACATGACTCATTTTCACTCATGCAAGCATTAGTAACCTAGCTTAAGAACTACTATTTATATTTTAAAATCAAGAAATTAATGTCATTTATGGTGGGTGGTCTAATATCCCTTTAGGCCATCCCTAGTGCCATTTCTCATTAGAATTTTTTTTTCTGGGTAAAGACATGTGAGGAATTATTGTATCTTACTCAATTTTTTCAGTAAGAGAAGAAAAAGTGAAAAGGCAATGGATGTGATATAAAGCACAGCATGGTGACTCAAGCTAATAATAATACTGAATCGTGTACTTGAAACTTGCTAGAGAGGAGACTTTCAAAGCCCTTATCAAAGAAAAACATTGTCACTGTGTATGGTGACAGAGATTAACTACATTTAGTGTGGAGCTCATGTTGAATTATATACAAATATGATATTATGTTGTACACCTGAAACCAATAAAATGTTTAATGTATATTCTAATTCCAAAACATTGCATGCTGATTGGTTGTTATGTGTAATAGTATTTAAATTAGTACTTATAATTTTCAAAGTTAAATGAAGTTTTTGCTTCCTTCTTTTTTTTCACACAAGAACTACAAAAACTTTGTATGTAACTTTTTTCTATGTAGTCAAAAGACATTTAATAAATAAATTACTTAAACCAAGATATTATACTTCAATTTAAAAGTCCATAGAGAGAACACAGCATCACTGATTGATAGATTGAACCACACAAAATTTGTAAACTTTATACATTCTTCAAAAATGCATGTACACATACATAAAAGAACTAAATGGAAAACAGTCAGATTTTGTAAAAAAAAACTTTAATTCTTTGTTAGAAAGGATCCAATAGAAAGTAAAGTAAGGTGCTGGTCCAATGGTAGTGGGTTATCAGAACTCAGCTAAAGTTAGTGCCAAAAAATAAACTAAAGGAATATACTCAATAATATTGTGATAAGCTTGCCCAGTGACAGGTGATTACTAGAATTTGAGGGATGATTGCATTGCAATGGATAGAGATACAAATCACTGTATGTACACCTGAAACTGATGTCAATTGTCTACAAATGTACTTAAACAAACAAAAAAGAAATAAAAATACTCTGATAACACTATCTAATAGCAAGAAACTTTAAGGTGGACAACATAATGAAAATTATAATATTGTAGTCCAACAACAATTTAAAATAAAGTAATACACAAGTAAAGCAAAAACTTTCCCTGAAAAATTTTGATAGTGGCCATAAGTGGTTTACAAACCTACACATTTCCTTACTCAGTCTCACAGGTAATGAAATAATTGTAAAGTGAATTTCATCAGCACACTTGTTTTCACCTACCAAATAAATAATTCTTCATGTGAATGGCCAGAGAGAAATGCTGTGAAACACATTTTTCATACACTGCTACTACAACAGTGTATTTGCCAGTCTTCCTTGATTCGGATCTTTCTCATCCATAGAAAAACATAGTCTAATAGGCCCCATCGTATAATTTGTAAATGCCCTCACATCACTGTCTGTTGCTCCACAGCTTACAATCTGTCTACTTCTGCTCATTGAACTTATGTTCTACTTCTACTGGAATGACCTTACCTCCAATTCCCTCTTTAATATTTCTTCAATTAAAACCATTCAGTTGTCAACAAAGACACCTGCATTTCTGAGTACAATGTTCACTTTCCTTTTCACATCATGAATAAACATTCATTTATTAGTAAAGCCAGCCAGCAACCACAGTATCTATCTGAGCTATGTTGGAATGGTTCTCTGATGATTTTAGGTATAAGTTCTTGGTTTCCAGTCTCTCTGATCCTCTCCTGCCATGTCTGCTGGGCTCTCAGGCTCACCTGCATGGGAACTCTGACAAGAAGGTTTCCCTGCGGGGGTCCAAAATCTTCCCTGGGTGGTTGATGATAGAGACTGAAACTCTGCCCCAGACAAAACAGCAAGGAGTGGTCAAGCATTGGTCTCCCTGCCAGATTCAGAACTCCAAGAGCAACAGCCACGTTTCTCCATCCAAAGTTGCATATGCTGAGGTGCTGCAGTACAGGGGCTACTTACAGCTCTCCGGGTCTGCTCATTAGGCACATTTTCTTCTCAGCATTCTGACACCTAAGCACAGAATTGCCCTTGGGGACACTGGTCTGAACAGAATAGAGAGTTTCCCTGCTGATCCTCTGTTCCTAGGAGACTATAGAATAAGCCATCTGAGTACAGTTTTGACAAGTCCTTCCCCATTAACTGCCCTGCTTCCTGACATCTGTCTACACCTCCCAGCACCTCATCCCAACTCTGTGTTAAGTTTCTAAATGGATGGACTTGGATGGTATTGTGCTCAGTGAAATAAGCCAGTCAGAAAAAGACAAATACCATGTGATTTTACTTGTATGTGGAATCTAAATTACAAAATAAATTAACAAACAAAATTGGCACAGTCTCATAGACACAGAGAGTGGACTTTGCTTGCCAGGGGGGGAAGTGGGTTGAGGGACTGGGAGAAAAAGGTAGAGAGTTAGAATTACAAATGGGCAATCACAAAATAGTCTCAGGGATGTAAAGCAGAGCATATGGAATATACTCCATAATACTGTAATAATTATGCGTGAGGCAGGTTGGATTCTGAAAATACCAGGCAGGACATGGCAGGGGTAAGGAATGGAACACTATGTAAAGTTTATGATTGTCTGACCACTGTGCTGAATACCTATAACCAATGCAGAAAGATATTAAAAGTAAACTGTAAACTGTAAACTTGAAAATCAGAGTCTTATTCTGAGAAATTTGTGTGACTGGTCTTTGGGTCTTCAAAGTATTGGATTATAGTGAGATGCACCCCTGTTATCCCTAGAAAATTACAATTTTTCTCTTTAGGAAGGGGAGATATTTGTTATTGTGCTATAAAACCTTGGGCACTATTTTCCTAGGCTTTATGATCGTTCAGCCAAAACAATTAGGGATTACGTAGTGATATCACAAGTTAAGAGCTGCCATTTGGTCCCTCATTGTAAAATGTTTATTAAATATATGAGATACATTTAGATTTCAGGCACCATAGCCCAGCTTAGCACTTTGTAACAATTGTCAAATGTATGTTTCACAGAAATGCATTTTATGAGGTAGTGCACTGAGAAACTACCTTCTGAAATGCAGAAAAGGGACACAGAGGGATTCGTTATTGTGCTCAAAGGTATAAATCAAGGAAGGGACAGAGTTTTAATTGCAACCAGTCACGTGACTTCCAGTTTGAAGATTCTGGGCCAATGGTTCTCAAACAGAGATGACTTTGCCCCTGGGGATGTTTGGAATTTCTGACATTTGACTGTTAAATACCTGTAATGCACAGGACAGCACCCAACACAGACAATTACCCAGCCCCAAGTGTCAACAGTGACAAGGTGAAAACACCTATTGCAGACCAGTACTTGCCCACTTCATTGTGCATACAAGTCACTACACTTTGGAAGTCACCAAAGTTTGAAGCACAAAGGCAAATTCTGGTCTCCAGTGGTCCCAGAAACTGCATTTCTGACAAACTCCCAGGTAATGTTGAAGCTGCAGGTCTTCTTGTTCTGAGAACCACAGTCTTGTTCTGAGAACCACAGTTCTGAGCCAGCTATGGCCCTGTCTCAGAATTAAGTGTGGGCAACTTAGGTCTTCACCATCAGGAATCTTCTGTTTATGTAATTTTGAAAGACAAATTTTCCACTCATTTCATGGAGGAAGGTAAATTCTGTGTTTGATTCTTTTATACTAGAGCTCTAGAGAGACAGGTAATAATTTGTACTGGGAAAGATATAGTGGTAGGCAGAAGAAAAACCTCAAAAGATGTCAACATCCTAATTCAGGAAACCTTGGAATATGTTAGCAGTCTTAGCAGGGTAACTATGATAAGAAATGAAATAAAGTTACTAGTCACTTGTCATGCAATAAGAAGACTAGTTTGGATTTTCCAGGTTGGTCAGATGTCTTCACAATTGTCCTCTAAATATAGAACGGAGCAGAAGAATTGGTGTCAGAGAGGCAATTAAAGATGCTGTGTTGTTGACATTGAGGTTCAAGGATGGGCCATAGGCCAACGAGTGCAGGAAGCTCTGGAAACTAGAATTGGAAAAGGAAGGCTTTGTATTCTCCCCTGGATCACCCAGAAAAATCCAAGCCCTGCAGACATTTTGAGCCAAGCCCTTGAAAACCCATTTAAAGCATCTTAACACTAAAACTCTAAGATAGGAAGCTGGGTGTTTTAAGCTACTAGTGTAGTAATTTGTAAAAAACAGCAATGAGAAACTAATGTAGACATTGATCCAATAAGATATTGTTCAAGAAAACTGAGTTGAAGCCTCACAATCATTCACTTATCTTCCTTTGAGCAAAGGTATTTTTTGTTGAAATCTACATTAAATAGAAACACATTACAACTAATGTAGAGCTACCTGGCCCCGTAAGTGGTACAAAGAATTCCCCATTGCATAAAGTAAATGTGGTCCTGACCTTGAAGTCTTTGAAGCTTTAAAGTGAAAAAAAGTTATTCATTAAGATTAAGGTGACATATTTTACTTAAATCTTTGTGTCAAGATTTCTAATTATTTCTGTTTTATGTTAATTCACACCTTTCTTCTTTTTATTTCTATATTGTCCAAATTTCTTTCAAGGTTTCTTTCATCATAATATATGGGACTATAAATGAGTCTGTGTGCATGTACATACATATGTGTGATTGTGTTTATTTGTGAGATGTATATGACTTCTGGTCAAGACGGTTGCAAAGGCAAAGGCAGCTTGCTTTCTTCCAAAACTACATCAAAATTACGACTAAAATATAGAACAGCCATCACTCAGAAACATCAGAAATCAAGTCGAGTGGAAGTCTGACAACTATGGAATTATGGAAACCCCATCCATCCAGACTAGTAGAAGGGGTGAAGATGTGGACCGGGCTGATCTCACATTCACATGTGCTGGATAAAAACTCAGGAGTGATATCTCAGGAGTGAGCAGTCCCAGCCCCACACCACATCCCCCAGCCCAGGTTCTAGTGCAAGGAAGACAAGTCCACATAACTTCTGGTGGCAAAGACCAGCAGGGATTCAGTTGGTAGAAGAAACCTCTGGAGTCCCAAGCAGATCCCCTTGAAGAACCCACACACAGACTTACTCACATTCACTACCTCTGAGCTCCAGCACTAAGGTAGCAGCTGGAGGGACACCAAGTGGCACAGGGGAGGAACTGAAATGTCTGGCATTGAGGCAAGAGCTGGGGTAGTTTCCTCTCAGACAGAAAGGCAAGCAGAGGCCATTGTCCCTTTCTGAGCTTTCCCCTCCAAAAAGCCACAGGCCAGCAGGATGGTGCCATATCTGAGACTCCATCAACTTGGCTAATACTGTTTGCCCTGCCTTGGGAATTTCCTGAGACTCCATCCCATCCAACTTTTGGGCCCACCCAAACTGTTAATCATGACTTTTCCATATAAATGGCTGTTCTTTCCTCATACTTCACAATCTCCTAAATCCTACCAAACAAGCAATTGCTAGACTCAATTAGCCCCCAGCCTCCGTAACTCTCACTAAGTGGCCCCAGGCCTGGAACTAGCAGCAGCCAGCCTAGATTCACATTTAGGCTTCCCCTGTGAATCTGCAATACCAGCACCAGTAGCAGCCATCTCAGACTGTTTTATAGCTTATGCAGGGTGGGCCCTGGACAGAACACAGGTGGGGGTTGACCTTGGCCTGCACCACCTAGGAAATCCCAGAGCCTGCACACCCAGTAGACAGCTACAGACCACCACCCTACTCCTGCACAACTGATCCTCCACAAAGGGTAGAGATTTTTAGTCAGTGGTCACTGTCAGATTGCATCTGACCAGCCTTGGTAATCCCCTTCCAGTGACCTGCCATCAATCAAGGCTCAGTTACAAGAAGAGGGTGTACTCAGCCCACCTGGAGGGCACACCTTGAGACCCTGCTTAGGTGATAGGGGAGGCTGATCCAAAGGACTTTCAAGGGCACCTAGTGCATTGGACCATGCTACCCAGACAGGGAGTCATAGCAGCACTACCTAATACATAGAAACAAACATAGGGAAGCTGCCAAAATGAAGAGACAAAAAAAAAATCACCCAAATGAAAGAACAGATAAAAACTGAAGAAAAAGAGCTAAACAAAATGGAGATAAGCAATCTGTCAGCTGCAGAGTTTAAAACACTGGTTATAAGGATGTTAGAGGAACTTAGTGAGGACCTCAACAGCATAAAAAAGATCCAACCAGAAATGAAGGATTCACTAATTGAAACAAAAAACAATTTACAGGGAAACAGCAGTAGAGTGGTTGAAACTGAGAATCAAATCAATTATTTGGAACATAAGAAAGCCCTCCCCCTAAAAAAAAAACACCCCATCAGAAAAACAAAAAGAAAAAAAGAATAAAAAAGAGAAAATATTGTAAACAGCTTGTTGGACAACTTTAAGTATTTCAACGTTTGCATTATAAGAGCACCAGAATGAGAAGAGAAAGAGCAACAGATTGGAAATCTATTTGAAAAAACAATGAAAGAAAGCTTCCCTCATTCGGTGAAGAAAATAGACATGCAAGTCCAGGAAGCACAGAGAATCCAAAACAAGATGGATGCAAAGAGGCTCACTCCAAGATACATCATAATTAAAATACCAAAGGTTACTGATGAAATTCCATACTGTTTTCCACAGGGGCTGCACCAGTCTGCATTATCACTAAAATGCACTGGGTTTCCCTTTGCTCCACAACCTCTCCAACACTTGTTGTTTGTTGATTTGTTTATGATGGCCATTCTCACTGGTGTGAAGTGGCATCTCATTGTGGTTTTAATTTGCATCTCTCTGATAGCTAGTGATGTTGAGGATCTTTTCATATGTCTCTGGACCTCTGTATGTCCTTCTTGGAGAAGTGTCTGTTTAAGTCTTTTGCCCATTTTTTGATTAGCTTGTTTGTCTTCCTGGGGTGGACTCGTGTGAGTTCTTTATATATTTTGGAGATCAAATCTTTGTCTGAGATATCATTGGTAAATATGTTTTCCCATATTGTTGTGTCCCTTTTCATTTTGCTGATGTTTTCTTAGCTGTGCAGATGCTTTTTATTTTGATAAGATTCCATTTGTATATTCTTTCCTTTATGTTGGTGTGGTGGGAAGAAAATGGAGACAACTGTACTTGAACAATAATAAAAATAAAAAATAAAATTTACAAAACAATAAAAAACTAAATTCTAAGGGTTAAAGATAAAAAAGAGAATCTTTTTATTTAATATTTTATTTATTTATTTTTAGAGAGAGGGGAAAGGAAGAAAAAAAACTGGGAGAGGAACATCAATGTTTGATTGCCTCTTATGTGTCCCCTACTGGAGACATGGCCTGCAACCTAGGCATGTGCCCTGACTGGGAATCGAACCAGCAACCCTTTGCTTCACAGGCCTTTTCTCAATCCACTGAGCTACACCATCCATAGCTAAAGAGAGAATCTTAAGAAAACCAACAGGAAAGCCATTAGTTACCTATAGAGACTGTCAGCTGACTTCTCAAAAGAAACTTTGCAGACTAGAAGGGATTGGCAAGATTTATTCAAAGTCATAAAAAGCAGGGACCTATAGCCAGGATTGCTCTACTCAGCAAAGTTATCATTTGTAATTGAAGGACAGATAAAGAACTTCACAGACAAGAAAAAAAATAAAGGAGTTTGTCATTGTCAAACCATTATTACATGAAATGTTAAAGGGACTTATTTAAGGAAAAAATATCAAAACTAGGAAAAATAAAATGGCAATAAATTTATCGACACCTACATTTAAAAAACAAACTAAGCAAACAAGAAAAAAAGACACAGAGTCATGGATATGGGAAACATTTTGATGGTTGTCAGATGGGTTGGTGGTGTCAGGGAATAGGTGAAGAAGTGAGAGGATTAAGGACAAATAGGTAGTTATAGAACAGCCACTGGGATGTAAAGACAGTATAGGAAATGTAGTAGCCAAAGAACTTATGCACATGATCCATGAACATGAACAATGGTGGGGGAATTGCCTGAGGGAGTGGGGGTGCTTAATGGAGAGGGGCAAAGGGGGAAAATTGGGACAACTATAACAGCAAAATAAATTAAAAATGATTTTTAAAAAGAAAGAAAGCTGTGTACAACTGCACACACACTCCTCACTCTTGAACATTTTCTTTGGATTCAACAAAGTATATTTAACATTTTACTTATTCCTAATAACATCTGGTTGAAATAAGTTTATTTTATTGATATGATAATCATTTTCTTTTTCTTTTTTTAATACTTTTGGGTTTTTTTGTTGTTCAAGTAGTTTTCTGCCTTTTCCCCCACTCTTCCCAACCCCTACCCCAGCCTTCCCCACCTCCCTCCCCTGTTTTCACCCCCTCTTGTTTTTGTCCATGTGTCCTTTAGAGTTATTCATGTAAACCCTTCACTTTTTTCCTCTATTATCCCTTCCCACCACCCTTCTGGTTACTGTCAGTTTGTTCTTAATTTGAATGTCTTTGGTTATATTTTTCTTGCTGTTTGTTTTATTGTTTACATTCCTGTTAAAGGTGAGACCATATGGTATTTGTCCCTCACCTTCTGGCTTATTTCACTTAGCATAATGCAATCCACTTCCATCCATGCTGCTGCAAAGGGTAGGAGCTCCTTTTTTTTTTTTCCTGCTATCTAGTATTCAATTGCATAAATGTGCCATAGTTTTTGGATCCATTCGTTTACTGATGGGCACTGAGGTTGCTTCCAGCACTTGGCTATTGTAAATTGTGCTGCTATGAACATTGGGGTAAATAAGTTCTTTTGGTTTGGTGTTTCAGGGTTCTTAGGATATAATCCTAGCAGTAGAATTGCTGGGTCGAAAGGCAGATCCATTTCTTGTTTTCTGAGAAAATCCCATACTGTTTTCCATACTGGTTGTACCAGTCTGCAACTTCAGAAACAGCGCACTAAGGTTTTTAAATTAGCTTCAGAAATAAGAAAATGAAGATCTGGCTAGTGTCACTCAGTTGTTTGGGCATTCCCCCACAAACCAAAATGTCATGGGTTTGATTCCCAGTCAGGGTACATGCCTGGATTAGAAGTTCAGTCCCCTATCAGGGCACATGCAAAAGGAAACTGATTGATATTTCTCTCACACATCAATGTTTCTCTCTTTCTTCTTTCCTTTATCTCTCTCTGAAATCAAAGAAAAAATATAATAAAATAAAATAAAGAAAAGTGAAGCCAGGTGGATAAGAGTCTTAAAAATAACAAAGTGCAGTTATAACTTATTGTGCATTATCTCAAGCTATATACAAATGGACTCATGCAGTGTACTCTTAATTTACATATGGCTTCTTTAATTCAGCAAGTTATACATTTAAAATATGTGCAGTTTATAAACTCCAGTAAATCAGTTAGAATTAAAAATTCTAGTGATGTATGACTCATGTACAGATCAAGAGTACAGGTAGCTGAGTCACACCAGATGGTGGTGGGAATTATACCTTATAACTAAGAAGAAAGCAAGTTTCATATATAAACATAGGAACTGTGATATTAAATTAAGACAATTCATATTTCATAAACTATTCAAAATAAACTATAATATCAATACACACATATATAAATACAGTAAACATCATATATTGGTTGAAAAAATAACTACAATATAAATAAATAAGACATCATGAAAAAGCTTTAGAAACACAATGTAGTGACTCACATCTGAATACAGACTCAGGTGAGCTCAGAGAGATGAGAAAAACTCCACAGCATACAGTCCTATTTGATTATAAAGGCATTATATTAAAGTATGTGCTGTTAGAATGGCTTGTTATGTAGCAATAGCTAACTGATACAGTAATAAAAGAAAATAAATATGAGATCAATTATTATATAATAATATGCTCTTTTCCATTCTAGGCATTTGTACAGACATTTGGAGATAGCATTCATGATTATTCTGTTATGGAAGTTTATTTCAGAGAACTGTATTAAAACGTAACTCCATTGAGGTTCACTTCCAGGTACCCAGGGGAAGGTGAAAGGACATGCCTCTTTTAACAAAAGTTGCTACCTGAATCACTAGAATGAATAAGAATTCAATCTCTAGTAATCCTTTGATGATGAGGATATATATATGCACATATACATATGAATATACATATACTATTCATATATAATATATATTATTCAATATATATTATTCATATGCAATATATATTATTCATATATGTTACTCATATATATGAAAAATATCAATATTGTTATTCATTGTCCATTTCATGGTCATGGCAAAATTTAGAAAAGAGGAGACATTTCATTTAGAGCATTGGAATCATATCTATATGCAGCACTGTAGATTTTAAAGCAGAAAGAGGAAAATAATTCAATGAAGAAACTATAAGCATGCTAACCAATTCTTCACCTCAGTAGAAAAAAAAATAACCCTTGTCTTTCTCTGTCTTACATACTTCACTTAGCATGATAATACCCATGTTGTCACAAATTTCATTCTTTTTTAGGCTGAATAATAATATTTCATTGTAAATATATACCACCTCTTTATCTCTTCATTTATCGATAGATATACAGGCCGCTTCCATATCTTGTCTATTGTAAACAATGCTGCAATGAACTTAGGGATGCATACATCTTTTAGAATAGATTTTTTGTTATTTATTCAGATAAATACCCAGAAGTGGGATCGGGGAAGTCATATAAATATCTAATCATGATATTATGCACCTGAAACTAATATCATACTGCATATTGACTATAACTTTTTTAATATGGAAGGCCTTTGTACATGGACACAAGTCTTCCATACTTCAGTGAATACATGTACAGTATAAAAAAGAAAATATTTCATAGTAATCAAATGTGTGGTTAAAAATTTTGCTTCCTCATTTTTTTATTTAATTATTTTTCAAGTACAGTTTTCTGTCTATTACGCTCATCCCAGCCCACCCTGCCCCCTGCTCCCCATCTCCCTCCCATTTCCACCCCCCCTTAGTTGTTGTCCCTGTGTCCTTTATACTTCCTCATTTTTGAAGTTATCTCTGACACTAAGACCATATTAGGTCAATCTCTTTATTCAAATCTGCCTTTCAATGTAGACTCCACTTCCAATATATGTGTGATAATCAATTTTTTTAGTGCTTATAGTAGACAGTGAGGACATCAGGCTGAAAAAAATACACTAGCAGATGAGTTATAAAACTCGATAGCATTTTAGAGTTGACATTATCAGAAAGAACAGCTAAAAATAGTGATGATGATGTAGGAAAAATTACAGAATCAAAGTGACAGCTTCGTTTTCAAATTTTCTTCTGTAATAAAATTACATAAGTGCCCTTAATTACGAAGTGCAGTTTTTTCCATTTCAGTAATATAACTCATGACCATGCTTTTAAGAATACTATAGAAAATTTACTTGAGAAGTTAGATATCATTTCAGAGAAAAATAGTTTTCAAAAATCCAATTTACCTTATAAAATAAATGGAAATGTCCAAATATTCCTCATCCAACTTTGAGAAAAACTTGGGGAGAATAGGAAAATTTAAAAATAAAAAACTGTCCATATATCAGACAGAGCAGGAAGCTCAGTCAAGTGAGATATTAATTGTAAAGGGAATTTTAAATCAGAGAAATGGAAATGACAAGCACTAAATAGAAAGTGTGCTTTCCCCAATCTAATCAAAGAAGAGCAATTTCTGTCTCTAATGTTTTCAACATTATGTCCAGTCATGGGCACTTTTTCAGCCCCAGGATGATTGGCCTTTTCATAGCTGCCATCCCAAAGAATCTTTTCAGAGCTCCCTTTATGTCTTTGTTCCTCAGGCTGTAGATGAAAGGGTTCAGCATGGGTGTGACCACGCTGTACATCACTGAGGCTGTTGCACTTGAGAGTGAGCTGTGGATAGGAGCAGAGCTAAAGTACACCCCTACACTTGTGCAAAAAAATAAGGAGACAACCGAGAGGTGAGATGCACAAGTAGAAAATGCTTTATACTTTCCCTGAATTGATGACATTCCATGTATGGAGGACAGTATTTTAGAGTAAGAATAAATGATCCCAGCCAGGGAACCACCACCCAGCAGACCAAAACAAAGACACATCACCATGTCATTAAGAAAGGTGTCAGAACAGGCAAGTTGAACAACCTGTTTGAGTTCACAAAAAAAGTGGGGAATTTCCACATCTGGGCAGAAGGACAGGTGCAACACCATTAAACTTTCTAAAAAGGAATTGAGGATACATATGATCCAGGACATCAGAATCAGCAGTCCACAGAACTGAGGGTTCATGATGACTGTGTAGTGCAGGGGGTGACAGATGGCCACATACCGATCATAGGCCATCACAGTCAAGAGAAAGACATCCAACCCTGCAAACAGTATGAAAAAATACATCTGGGCAATGCAGCCTGCATAGGTGATGCCTTTGCTCTGTGTCTGGATGTTCACTAACATCTTTGGGATGGTGGTGGAGGAGATACAGATGTCTACCAAAGACAGGTTGGAGAGGAAGAAGTACATGGGAGTGTGGAGGTAGGAGTCTGAGCTGACAGCTAGGATGATGAACAGGTTTCCCAACACAGTAATCAGGTACATAGAGAGGAACAGCCCAAATAGGAAGGGTTGCAGTTCTGGTGCCTCTGATAGTCCCAGGAGAAGAAACTCTGAAATTTGTGAATCATTGCCTCGTACCATGTGGTTGTGCTCACAACTAGGAAGAGAAATAAAATGATTAATTTTTATACATGTAGGTACTACCATAGTAAAATGCTAGAATTTATGTTTTTTGGTTAAGAAATTATACATTTATATTTATATTGAGCATATAGTCTTTAAAGAATCTGATGTGACACCTGTGATTAGGAATCCTTGTCCCACACTCAGTCTTATTCCCAAAAGGTAATGTAATATATAATTATAATACAAAAGTCTTTCATGCACTTGAGGAATTTATGTTGAGTACTGACCATCTTTTACGGTAAGAGTATAGAATGCTCAGAAACAAAGTTTTTCTACAATTCAATGATGGAGAAAGAATATAAATTAGCAAATATAAAATATATACTATGCCAGGATGATAGATGCTATGAAAGAAAGCAGGTGTAAAATAGAGTGAATGGGGCTCTGGCTGATGTGACTCAGTGGATTAGTGCCAGCCCGAGAAGCAAAGGGTTGCTGGTTCACTTCCCAGTCAGGGCATACACCTGAATTGCAGGCCAGGTCTCCAGTAGGGGATGCACGAGAATCAGCCACACATTGATATTTTTCTTCCTCTCTTTCTCCCTCCCTTCCCCTCTCTCTAAAAATAAATAAATAAAATCTTTTACAAACTACAGTGTATGGGGTGTTGTATTTTACAGAGAGTTCAGGAAGCCCTGCAAACCAGGTGACATTTGAACAGAGCCCTGGAGAAACACAGAGTGGGAGTCATGCAGTTGTCTAGGGAAGAGTGTGACCTGTTGTGAGAAGGGTCAGGGAAAAACCTGAGGATGGCATTTGCTTTGGATACCCAAGGCTCATTTTTTTTAATTAAATTTATTGTGGTTACATAGATTAATAAAATTATATTAACCAATGTCATCCCAATAAATTTAAAATAAATAAAAGTATATAGGTTCCATGTGTAATTCTATAACACACCATCTGTTTATTGCATGTGAGCCCACCACCCAAAGCCAGATACTCTTCTGTCACCATGTATGTGACTCCCTTTACCCTTTACTATCCTCTCACCCCTCTTCCCTCTGGTAACCGCCATATTATTGTCTCTGTGCCGGAGTTTTTGTTCTTTTTTTCTTATTTGCTCATTTGTTGCTTCAGTTTTATATCCCACATATGGGTGAAATCACATGGTTCTTGGGAAGTCGGAGTGTGAATGGGGATGAGCAAGAGGGAGAGTGATGAGGGATGGTGTCAGAGGATGTGGAGGAACAAGGTGGCCTCGCTGCTACTGCTGCAATCAAGACATAGGTGGTCCCTCTCCTACATGTTGTTATTTTTTATTTTATATTTTGTTTCAAAGGATTCCCATGAATAGAATTGTTGTTTTCTTTATTTCTATCTTTTGGTTAAGATTATAGTGTCTGTTTTTAAAAGGCCGCATTTTGGAGTACATGAGCTTAAGTAACACTGCCCACAGTGTAATCTAAACACTTGTGCCCCACAAAACATGCATACATGTGCATACACGCAACACACAGCACACTGTGACCTCCTGGGGCCCCATGACTCCCTGGTCTCCTGACTTACAGCTGCAATAATTGGGAAGGGAATGATATAAGTAAAGCAAATTTTTAACATCAAATTATCTTTATTATAAAGAATGTAGAAATATTTCCCAACAAGCTGGTAAGCCTCCTGAGAACATGTAAACATGGAAATTCATTTTAACTAGATAATTTTTTCCCTTTATTAAAAAATTTAAGAGGCATTTAGGGAAACGTGAGAGAGGAGAGAAATAGACATGGAGTAAAACTAGATCCAAGAGCTCAGAGGGCCCCTGAGCAACTGATATGAGCACAAAGCTCCCTGATTCTGGCAGCATTACAACCGCAGTTCTAGCCCCTTCAGGCCCAGAATAACTGATCAAGCAGCAGAAAACAATTTACCCAAAAGAGAAAAGAGCTCTGTCTTTATGGTGTCGAGACATGTTTCTGATTGAACATCCACTAGACCAATAAGCTAAGGGAATAAATACACAATTTACAACAGAAAATATGTAATGTACAACAATATGAGGACTAAAAAGATAATTGGTGAGACTTTTCTAAATAATTTTAGACCCAAAGTTTCTTGAATGAGAAAACTGAGTCTCAGTTTCAAATCTTGATCTACCAACCACATGTTAGCTGCTTGAACTTAGAGAGACAACAGAATGATTCTAAATTCATCATTACATGTTTATATTCTCCCTTAAAAGCTTAGCACAGTTCCTCCCTGTTGCTAAATGAATGGTTATCACTGGTGATGAGATTTGGATAATTTTTTCTCCAATCTCACAAATATTTCCATTGCCTACCCACCTCTTGGTAATAAAGTATTGCAAAATAATGCTCATTCACATATTAAATGCAGTTTTTCATGTGGATCCCAATGTGAATGATGGTACTCTAAAAGGTATGTCTCAGGACCTGCTATTCTGAGCTAATATTTACGTCCAGGGGTCTGGGCGTAAGGTCCAGGGACCTTTCTAATAAATACAAAATAGGCTCATATACAACCTATCTTAAAAGTTGAAAAAATGCTTCTGTTTCTTTTTATTTTCCCACTGCCCTTAACTGCAAAATTCCTCTAATATGTTATAATTTTTTAAAACACTTTATGCCTCCATTTCCCTCCTCCATCTCATCCAACTGCACTTCCACTCTTATCTCTTGATTGTCAACAATTACTCTTGTGTTGCTGAGTCCAACAGACACTTCTCTTTATAACATATTAAATTAATTAGTTAAGAATCAATTCATGTAGCACATAAAGATGGCAATCTCCCAGCTGTGAGTTAGGCTGATTCGGCTCTCGGGTGACTTCAAGTACAAGTTCTCAGGTTCCAATCTCTCAAAATCTTTCCTGAAGTAGCTACTGGGCTTTCAGACTCACCTGGAGGGTGTCTCTGAGTGGAAATTCTTTGTGTGGAAGTCTGAATTCCTGCCTGTATCATTAATGATGGAGACCAAAGCTCTGTTCCCAGAGAAGACAGAAGGAAAGAGTAAAGTGTTGATCCCCAGCCAGACTTAGAAATCCCAAAGCAAAAGTCATGTTCTGTCCAGTTCAAGGTACACACCCTAAGGGTTGCAACTGAGAAGATATTTTCAGCTCCCTTTATCTGCTCATTAGGCACTGTTTTCACTGTAACTACCACCTCTGAGCACATTATTTCCCCATGGGACCCTGGTCTGGAAAGAAAGGAAAATTTCCTGCTGATTCACTGTTCCCTGTAGACCATATTAGAGGTCAGGTGAATCCAGTTTTTGTCATTCCTTCTCTATGAACTCAGCTGCCTCCCAGAGGTCTAATCTCCTTCAACCTTATCCTAACCTTAAGTTAATATTTTCTCCATATCTGCCACTGAGGAGGCCGTCTTGACTTGGACTTCCACAGTACTGACTTGTGGTGGGAACAGCTCCTGATATCTTTAGAAAATTGCTAACCCCTCTTCAACAAGAGAGAGATATGTGTTCCTTTGCTACAAAACAAATGATACTATAATTCTTAACTTTATCTGACTTGTGACAAATCAGTTAGGAGATACATGCTTATAACTCTAATTTAGAGCTATCATTTACTCTTCTATTAAAAATGTTTAATTATAAAATATATTTAGATCTTTTTATGCACTGTGGACTGAGCTCAGAATCTTATGTGGATTTTCTTATTTCATTTTTACATATGTCCATTCTGTGTGGTTGGTACTATTATGAAATCTATTCTACATTTGCAGAAATGAGGCTCAGAGGGTGAAGCATCTGCCCTGAGTTATGAACTGAGAAAGAGATTGGCTTTGTTTGCAACTCCCTCAAGATGCTTCTAGTCCAGGCCAGTGGGTCTCAACCGAAATGATTTTTGCCACCAAAGAATAATCAACAATATCTGGAGAAATTGTTTGTTGTCAGCAACTAGGGAAGTGCTACTGGCACCTAGTGGATTGAGGGCAGGTCTGCCTCTCAATGTCTTACAATGCATGGACTGTCCCACTGCACAGAGGTATCCAGTAGATGTGTCAACAGTGCAGTGATGAGAAATAACATTCAGAACCAGAACCTCTCCAGCATCAATGGGTATATGAATTTGGGGTCTTGTTCAAATGTATATTTTGATGGTCAGGTCTGGGGTGACTTGGAATACTTCTTTCTAGCCCCTTCTTGCTTGCAAGGTGTCTTTTGAGAAATCAGGTGACAGTCTGATGGGAACTTTTTTCTAGGTCACTGTCCCCTTATCTCTTGCTGCTTCTTGAATTCTCTCCTTCATTTTAATCTTGCATAATGGATTATGATGTGCCTTTGTGTGTTCCTTCTTAGGTCCAACTTCTTTGAGACTCTCTGAGCTTCCTGGAATTCCTGGAAGTCTATTTCCTTTGCGAGATTGGGGAATTTTTCCTTATTATTTGTTCAAATGATTTTTCCACTTGTTGCTCTTCCTCTTCCCCTTCCGGTACCCTTATAATTAGGATGTTGGATTATTTAAAGATGTCCTGGAGGTTCCTAAGCCTCTCCTTATTTTTTTTTTGAATTCTTGTTTATTTGTTCTTTTTTGTTTGTTTGTTTGTTTGTTTGTTTCTTTGTTCCTTCTGGTCCACACCATTGATCTGATTCCTAGTTTTGTTTCCATCACTATTGGTTCCCTGTGCATTTTCCTTCATTTCACTTAGTATAGCCTTCATTTTTTCACCTAATTTGTGACCAAATTCAAACAATTCCACGGGCATCCTGATTACCAGTGTTTTGAACTGTGCATCTGATACATTGGCTACCTCTTCATCGCTTAGTTGTATTTTTTCTGGAGCTTTTATCTGTTTTTTTCATTTGGACCATTTTTTTTTGTGTGTTGACATGCCTGTTATGTAGTGAGGGGTGGAGTCTTAATAATTCACCAGGGAGGGGCAACCCACATCGCTGTGTTGTGACACTGTACATGGGGGAGGGGTCCAAGAGGGAACAATAGCGCTTGCTTTGTTGTCTGCCAGATTTCAGTTACTTTCCCCACTTACCACAAGCAAAGTGGGCCCTTCTAGTGCTGATTCCTGGGTGTGTGCATTTGTGTGCATTCTAGGACCCTGTGAGTTTCTCCAACAAACTTTCCTGTGAGGCTGGGAGTTTCTCCCACTGCCTCAACTTCTACAGGTGTTTTCAATCAGTGTTTTGAGGCTTTATTTCCCTGTGCTGGGGCACTGGGTTTCCCAGTCCATCTTGCTCCCCAGTTGTTTCTCCAAGTTTATCTGCATGCAAATGTGAGACCACCTGCTCCACCATCCACTGCCTCGCTGGGTACACAGCTGCAGCCCTTGCCAACCAGCTGCAGCCTTGCACACCCTGCTCCACAGTCCACTGCCTCACTGGGTCCACCAGCCCCCGCCTTCCCTGCCCCAGTCGTCCAGCCACTGCCTTGCAATGAGTGCCCCCTCCCCAGCTGTCTGTCTCTGCCACTCCTACTGGTCTGGATAAATGTGTCTTCTCTAAATCCTTGGTTGTTGGACTTGCATACAGTTCTATCACTTCTGGTTGTTTTTTGTTTTTTATTTCTTTGAAAGATTTTATTTATTCACTTTTAGAGAGAAGGCAAGGGAGGGAAAGAAACCTCAATGCGTGGTTGCCTGTCATGCATCCCCCACCGGGAATCTGGCCCACAACCCAGGCATGCGCCCCGACCTGGAATCAAACCAGCAACCATTTGCTCTGCAGGCCGGCACCCAATCCACTGAGCCTCACCAGCCAGGGCAAGTTGTTTGTTTTTTAAATCATTGTTGTCTTCCTTTTGGCTGTGCCAGGAGGCATGGTGTGTCAACCTACACCTCCGTCTTGGCCAGAAGTCCGTGTGTAATTGTTACTATAATTAATTTTAACTACCAGCTGGAGGGACACTGCAGGATACAGGTTTATGCAAGCTTGTATCTCCAGATGACCTGTACATGGAAATTAAAAACTCCAAAATAAGCACAGAGTCTAAGACCTGAAAGATTTCTTAATGTAACTGTGGCAACTCTGTTTCAGTTTCCACTGATTTGAATGGAAAACCATAATAATAATGCTCCAAATATTTATATGTATGCACCTTTCTTTCTAAATGCAAATAGTCCTATTCCCAAAACTCAAGAATCAAGTAGATTTGGATGTGTGGACTAACTTGCACTATACCTTCTACTAGACACAAATAAAATCCTCATATTCTCTTCATCTGTCTCTTTTTCTTCCTCTCCTTCTAAATCCCTTATAGAAAGTGGTGAATTCAAATTTTGGCTTAGAATACAGAAACCTGGAAAGCACCTCTCTCCAACTCTAACAAGAAAAAAGCAAATGATCCATGAAATCATAACTTTTTATGCACTCTTGGGAGAGCTGAGGTCACAGAGCAACCAAATAGCCTGAAGTCTAAGAAAAGTGGGGTGACTAACAGGAGACAGGGCTGGGAAGACGAGGTTGCCTGGAGAAGCACATGGGATGAAGCCAGGGCCAACATACCAGCATACAATATTTCAGGTAAAATCTTCACAAATTTCTAAAGACCAAGTGTGGAGCAGCTACAGCACCAACAAAATTCCTCTGTGTGGGATATAGGTAGTATTTCACTGTGACTCTCAGATAACCATGCAAGTAGGCAGAGAGGGTTCTGTTGGTCAGATAAAGCTTCTAAGGAAAGAGAGGCAGCAGCTGACACTTGGCACCAGGGCTGAAAAATCTCAGAAATGATAAGAATCAAAGTGATATGGATGGGACACTAAGATCATCTAATATAGACACAGATATTATGGTTCCTCCCCTGGAGCTGTTGTTGAGAGTCTACAATCCTGAGTTTGTTGGTTTGGTATCAGCATGTCAGGGTGGTATGAACATATTGGTGTAGTATAAGCATGTGATAGTCAAGTTGAATACTATTAGAGGTCTATTTGTAAGGACAAAGAGCTACAATTAGGTAGGCAGGCAAAAGTGACTATAGGATCAATTAGTGCATGGACAGTTTGTTATACACAATAAAAATCATTTGGGTATTTAATCAGAAGACCATATTTGCCATTCACATCTAAGATCCAGTTCAAGTTCATTTTTGTGTATGGTATGATGTGTGTATAGGGAGTTTATAGTAATTTAAATAGTCCAAGTTAAAGACAAATAATAAATAATTCTAAGAAAATCTAACTTATGTTTGTTCTCCAAGTGTTAGGAATGAGATATTTCTAGCCAGCCGTAAGGAACTTGGAAAAGTCTATAGATTCAAAATGGTTCAGTAAAACTGAAAACCTAACCAAGAAGGAAGTCTCAGGTTCAAATGCAGCCTCCTTTCTCTCAATATCTCCTTTTTCTAATCTTTATTGTATTTCTCTATTACCATTTAGTTTCCTTATCCCCTCTGTCTTAGTATCTCCTTTGCTCTCTGCTCATCCTAACATAATTTTCACAGCCTTCTCCTTCCTCATCAAGAACTGCCTCTCTCCTAGCTCTCTCCTAGTGACCTTGGGTGAACTTGAGCTTCCCTAACATCTTACCCAGGGCCCAGTTTCTTCCTGTTCACCTCACTGGAGTTTGCACATCAGAGAAAGACCACTCCTCATTTACTCACACACTTAACAAGCATTCACAGCCATCTTTGGTTGTCTCTGCAATGGGCACAAATGATACACTCTCATCCCACCTGTATCTAGGGAGACAAAATGAGGCCATTCAGGAGAAGGGATGAGCACAGTTCCTGCACTGGGTAAGTGCTAATATTGGTTATTATTTATATCATTTCCTGAGCACCTTTAATGAGCCAGATGCTTTTCTGTCTGTGTTACATTTTTGTACAATTTTGAGTAGAATTTTTTCCTATTATGTATAAGTTTATTGCTGGAAATAGAAAAAAATGCAATATATGTTTGTTCTTTATTCTAGCCTGATCAAAATGACTGATTAGTTCTCATAGCTTCCCAATTCAACTTAGGTAGCCAATTTTATCATCTGAAAATGTGATCAATTTAATTTTACCCAAGACATAAACTTAAGATTGCTTTTTCTTCTTTGGTTGCATTGATTTAAATTTTCAGAACAGTGTTGGGTCATGACAGTAGCAAGCATATTTGTCTTCTATATGATCTTCATGCAGCTTCCTCAAATATTTTCTTGTCAGGTATGATATTAGCTGGTGATCAAGGAAACCATTTTATGACAGTTAAGAAATATCTTATTTACAGTTTCTCAGAACTGTTTTTATACACTATCATTTCCATCTTTTAAAATGATTCTATTATAGTCAGATGATTTTTTCCACTAACTTATTTTTTTTAAGGTTTTATTTATTTATTTTCAGAGACATGGGAAGGGAGAGAGAAAGAGAGGGAAACATCAATGTGTGAGTGCCTCTCACACACCCCCTACTGGGGACCTGGCCCACAACACAGGCATGTGCCCTGACTGAGATTTGACCCAGCAACCTCTTGGTTTGTAGACTGGAACTCAGTCCACTGAGCTACACCAGCCAGAGCTCTACTAATTTATTTCAAGATAATAAATAAATTCTTAATATCAGAGGCTCATGGCTTTTTTGAGTTGAATGCTTTCTGTTCATAATTTACATCAGGTAGTCTGCACTCCATACACTGTCCTACAGATTCAAAGGTCACCTTGGTGACAGAATGGCTTGTCAGGCTATTGAAACCATCAGCATAACCCAAGGACAGCTCATGGCTGGGCCTCCACTAAGCTGTGAAGTACTGTAGGCTGACTTTAATGGGACATCGGCATAAGGAGTGGCTATATTGAGAAAAGAGTCATGAGAGTGGACAGTTCTGACTGTTAAATCATCCAAGGTCTGGGAAGACTGAGCAGAGCCTGAATGATATACATTTTCTGGACCTTCCCACTATCAGAAAAAAGGCCATATTTAATTTTCCTTTTAATTTTATGATTTTGTCTCTGATTTACTTACTCCCTATATCTAAATCTACACACTTAAACAAGGGATCAGGAAACTACTCCCCAAAGAGCAAATCCCACCCACAATCTGTTTTTTGTAAAAAGGCTTTATTGGAATACAGTATAGTAGGTTGAATAGTAGCCCATAAAAGATATGTCTACATCCTAACTCCTAGTACCTGTAAATACAAGCTTATTTGGAAAGAAAAGCTCTTTATAGATATAATTAAGGATCTCAACATGAAATCATCCTGGTTTATCCAGGTGGACCCTAAAACCAATGACAAGAATCCTTATAGAAGCTGTAGAGTGGAGACACACCCAGACAAGAAGATACCCAGTGTCCTCCCCCTATTTTCTGCCTACCGTTTATGCTACTTATTTTCTGTACCTTCTCCTTCTTTCTCTTCCTCCCACTCCCCTGATGCTACCCCTCCATGTGATCTTCATTTCTATGATTCTGCTCCTGATCTAGCTGCCCTCTTAGTTTGCTTTTGTTTTAGGTATGGTTGTTAATTACTGTGAGTTTACTGTCCTTTCACTGTTCATATTTTTTATCTTCTTTTTCTTAGATAAGTCCCTTTAACATTTCATATAATAAGGGATTGATGATGATGGACTCCTTGAATCTGATCTTATCTGAGAAGCACTTTATCTGTCCTTGCATTCTAAATGAAAGCTATGCTGGGTACAACAATCTAGGTTGTAGGTCTTTGGATTTCTAATTTGGTGACTCTGATTAACAAGTCACTATCCTAATTTTTGAAGCTACCTGTATATCTATAGTTCCTGAGTTCTTGTAATTTTTATATGCTAATAATACATGAATTTGATAAGACAAATCTCTTCCCCTCCCACAAAAATCTGTAACCTGAAAACATTATTACCAAATCTCAGATGAGTAATCTATCTCGTGTGACAAAAAAATGCCCAAATACAACATCAGCTTTACATGCAGCATTTACATTACTTTATAAAACAATTCTTCAAGAAGTTCCACTGAGATAAAAGGAAAAAGGCATTATGATTGACAGACTATCTAATGACACAGACTAGAGCATCATGAAATGAACATGTAAAGTAACATAATATACTATTATGTAAACAGTGAAAATCATTGTGAAAGATGTAGGTATTTGTATTGAAAAGTTAAACACTGCTTGGCATAAGGAGGGCCAATGTATGAAAGTAAGTCCAGACAGATGGCAGCAAAAACATGGTTACTAAGCTCTTATTTTTAGCCACATGTTTAGTAACAAGATTTGAGAGAAGGTGTAGAGGAAAATGAATACAAAGAGATAAAAACTGAAGGTTTAGAACCATAGATGTTCTAGACCAATGATACTCAAACATTCATACACATGTAAAACTGCTGATCTCAAAGTGCAGATTCTCCTGCAGTATGTCTGACTGGAGCCGGAAACCCTGCATTGAAAAAGGCTCTTGGGTAATGCCAATCTTGCTGGTCCCTGACTAGCCAGACTATAAAGGACACAACGGCTTTGAAACTAAAGGTACATTTCCAGAGAGTAGTAGCAGCAAAGGAAAGGATGGGAGCATTTAAATTCCACAACCAGAGGCAATTATGAAAACGTTATACCTTACTAATCCATTAACCTGGAACTCAACTCAACCACATTTCTACACTGTCAATGTGATAAGTGATGGAGTGTTGCTTTTGCTCTTACCTGGCAGTTATTTCTTCCTCATGGAATAGAATAATAAAACACGTGCCCCAAATTTCTCCTTCTGGGCTTTTCAGCAAAGTCAGAGATTCAGTCCTTGTCTTTGGGCTGTTTCTGTCCATGTACCTGGTCACATTCACCAATAACCTGCTCATTATCCTGGCCATTGTCTCAGACCCCCACCTCCACATGCCCATGTACTTCTTCCTCTACAACCTGTCCCTTGCTGACATCTGTTTCACCTCCACCACCATCCCAAAGATGCTACTGTAACATCCAGACAGAAAATAAAGCCATAACCTATGCAGGATGCCTCAGCCAGATTTTTTTTCATTGTGTTTGGATGCTTGGACAATTTACTCCTGACTGTGATGGCCTATGACCACTTTGTGGCCATCTGTCACCCCCTACACTACATGGTCATCATGAAACCCCAACTCTGTGGGCTGCGGGCTCTGGGGTCCTGGTGCATCAGTGTCATGGGCTCCCTGCTGGAAACCCTGCCTGTCTTGAGGCTGTCCTTCTGCACAAACCTGGAAATCCCACACTTTTTTTTGTGGTTTTCCTGAAGTCCTCAAACTTGCCTGTTCAGACATTCTCATCAATAACATAGTGGTGTATTTTGCAACTGGCCTTCTGGCCGTGATTCCTTTCAAAGGAATACTTTTTATCTTATTATCAGATTGTTTCCTCCATCCTGAGGATTTCTTCAGCAGGGGACAAGTACAAAGCCTTCTCCATCTGTGAGTCCCACCTGTTAGTGGTCTTCTTGTTCTATGGCACCAGCCTTGAGGTCTACCTCAGTTCTGCAGCCACTTCATCCTCGAGGACAAGTCCAGTGGCCTCAGTGATGTAAACTATGGTCATCCACATGCTGAACCCCTTCATCTACAGTCTCAGGAACAAGGGTCCCTGCAGGGACTCCTCATCAGGGTGAGGACTCTCAGGGGTGGAGCTGTTACAGGACTGTTGTGAGGAGCTGGGCACATGATCCTGAGGACCAGAAATGCTGCCTTCCTTTGTCCAATGTTCTTATTTCTCCTAATTTTACATGTTTTAAAGCACAACTTTCCTTGGGTCTTCACTGCTTTCTCCATTTTTCTTTAGGTTGTGTCCTGAGTTGTCTCTTTTTCTTCCTAACCAGCTGTTTTACCTTCTTATGAATAAAACATGACATTTTAAATTATCTTCAGGAATCATTTGGATTATTTTAAAAAAATAAGTCTTATGTTTTTAAAATATATTCCAAGAAATTTTGGTATGTGTGCCTATTTTGGAAATGCCCTGAAAGTTCTATAACAGAAATTATTTCTGAAGTTACGTGAATTCAGTAAAACTGCAGAGTACAAAATCCACACAAAAAATTCAGTTGAGTTTTAATTGTTAACAGTCAACTACTGAGAAGAAAAAATTAAGTAACCCATCCCTTTTACAGTAGCATCCAGTACAATAAAATACTTAGGCATAATTTTTAATATTTTTATTATTGTTCTCCCTCCATCATACCACTCACCCCACCCATCCTCATACTTTGGGCTAACAAAGGACAAGAACTATCTCTACACAGGAAACTCTCAGAGATTGATTTAGAAGTTGAAGACACAAATAGAGGACCAGATATCTCATGTTCATAGATTAAAACAGTTAATATTGTTTAAAAGTTCATACTACACAAAACAACCTACAGGTTCAAAGCAGTCTATATAAAAATTCCTTTGGAAGTTCTTATATTAATAAAACAATTTTAATATGCATGGTAAACAAATTACTCCTAATGCCCAAAGTAAACTTGAGAAAGGACAAAACTAGAGGCATATAGTTCCATATATCAAATTACACTACAAGGCTATAGTAATCAAACACTACAGTGCTGGCATTGAAACAGACACATAGGCCCATGGAACAGAATTAAGAGCCCAGGTGTTAACTCATGCATATATTGTCAACTAATCTTGACGAGGGTTCCAAGAACACATGATGGGGAATGGATAGTCTTCTCAATAAATGGAGTTGGAAAACTGGATATTCATATGAAAAAGAATAAAACTGGACCTCTATTCCACACCACTCACAAAAATTATTTTGCAATACATTAAAAATTTAAATGTGAGACCTCAAATTCTAAAAATTCTAAAAAACTGGGGGGAAGATATTCATATTGGCAATTATTTGTGGATATAAGACCACTATCACAGACAACAAAACAAGAAATAAGCAAATGTTATTGCACCAAACTAAAAGATTTCTACATGGCAAAAGAAACACCAAAATGAAAAGGCAACCTGTATGCATGGGGCAGACTGATGGCTGAGTGGAGGGGGTCTGGGAGACTAGATGGAAGAAGGTGAAGGGATCATCCAAAGGACATATATGCATAGCCCATAGACACAGACAACAGTGTGGTGATGGCCAGAGGGAAAGGTGGTAGGGCTGGAGGGGGGTGGGCAAAGGGGGAGGGAATAGAGAAATCTGTAATAGTGTCAACAACAAAAGTAAAGTTTTTCTTTAAAGGCAACATATACAATGGGACAAAATATTTGCAAACCTCATATCTGGTAAAAGGTTAATACCAAAAAAATTTTTAGAAATGTATAGAACTAAATAGCAAAAGAACAAATAATGGTCATAGCAGCAAAATTTACAATAGTCAAGTGCTGGAAGCAACCTAAGTCCCCATCAGTGAATGAATGGATAAAAAAACTATGGTACATTTACACAATGGAATTCTATGTAGCAGAGAGAAAGAAGGAGCTTCTACCCTTTGCAACAGCATGGATGGAACTAGAGAGCATTAGGCTAAGTGAAATAAGCCTGGCAGTGAGGGATAAATATGATATGATCTCACCTCTAAATGGAACATAATCAACAAAAGAAAAAAAAGAACACAAAATATAACGAGACATTGAAATTAAGAACAATCTAACAATAGCCAGAGGGGAGGGGACAGTGGAGAGAAAAGTTTGCAGGAACTACTACAAAGGACACAAGGACAAAACCAAGGGGAGGGTGGAACCAAGGGAGGGAGATGGGCTTGGCTGGGGTGAGTGGGGGGGGGGAAATGCAGACAACTGTAACTAAACAACAATAAAATAATTTTCAAAAAAGAACAAATAATCCAATTGAAAATGGACAGATGACTTGAATAAACATTTTTTCAAAGAACATATACAAATGGACAACAGGTATTGAATATATGGAAAGATGCTCAATATCACTATCATCCGCATCATCAGAAGAAAGCAAATCAAAAGCACAATGAGATATCATCTCACACCTGTTAGAATGTGTCTTATCAGTGAGTAAGAGATAATTGTTTGAGGAAGTGGGAAGAAAAGAGAACCATTTTTTGTACTGTCATTGGTGGGACTAAAAATGCATATTGTGATAATAAAAAACAGTATGGAGCCTTCTCAAGTATGAAAGAATATGATGCAGCAATCTCACTTCTGATTATGTAACCAAAGGAAGTAAAATTAACATCTTGAAGAGATACTGGCACTTCCAACTCCATTGCACAATTATTCACAATAGCCAAGAAGATATGGGTAAAATATAAATGTCCACCAATGGATAAACCCTGGCTGGTGTAGCTCAGTGGATTGAGCATGGGCCTGTGAAGCAAAGAGTCACCGGTTCGATTCCCAGTCAGGGCACATGCCTGGGTTGCAGGCCAGGTGCCCAGTAGGGGACACATGAGAGGCAACCACACACTAATGTTTCTATCCCACTCTTTCTCCTTCCCTTCCCCTCTCTCTGATAATAAATGAATAAAATATTTAAATATATATATATATAAATATATATATATATATCCACCAATGGATAAATAGACAAAGAAGATGTGCTACCTCTCTCTCTCTCTTTCTCTCTCTCTCTCTCTCTCTCTCTCTCTATATATATATATATACATATATATATATATATGAATGAATATTATTCAGTGATAAAAAGAAAATCCTGGTATTTGCAGCTACATGGGTGGACTTTGGAGGCATTATAATAACTGAACCATCAGACAGAAAAAGACAAAAGTACACGACTTACTTATATGTGGATAAAAAATCCAAACTCACAGAAATAAATATTAAATAGATGGTTGCCCAGGGCTGACGTGGGGGAAATGGGGAGGTACAGGTCAAAGCGCATAAACTTTCAGGTAAAAGATGTTTAAGTCCTGGAAAACAAATGTATAGCAAGGTGACTCCAGTTAACAGTACTGTGCGGTATGCTTCAGATTGCTAGGGAAGCACATATTAAAAGTTCTCATCACAATAGGAGGGGAAGATGGTAGCAGAGTGGGATGGGAAGGATTCCACTTCCCCCCACACATGGGACAAAAAAATGGCAGATCTGAGGAGGAACACAGCAAATAGCCAACAGTACCCCAGCATATAGGAAAATAGGAGACCAGAAATTGTGGTGGACACTGAAAGACCAGATAGTGAGGAGACGGCTGCAGGACAATAAGGTCTGAGGGACCAGTGCAGAGGCACCAGGGGCCTGGAGCCAGGTCTTTGTGGACTCTTTGGCAGATGAGGGCCAGCAGCAGGGTCCTTGGGAGAGAGCTGGATCATCAGCTCCCTCCCTCCTCGGCCAGACACGGTTTAGCAACACTGAGCAAGACCTGTTTGTTTGAAGTTGCAGAGAGGGGAATGGGCACAAGGAGGTAAACATGGGGGCCATGATCACCCATGGAGTCTGTGGTCCCTGGCTTGGGAGAATTGACAGTCACAGTGTCAGGCTCTGACCCCAACTGCCGTCTGTCTGGCTGGGGAATTGGGCTGAGCTGGGCTGAACTGAGCAGCAGGATTGAGTGGGAAAAAATTCTTGAAAAGTAAACTGCTTCGGGGATCCCCCTGCAACAACCGCTGGGCCTACTAACCACCCAGCCAGGCAGCAATCCTGAGGTAGGACGCAAGGCCTTACATTCCTCCATAGTTCAGGCCCAAGCCCGCGGGACTAGGAATGCCTGGCAGGGCACCCGCACCCAAGGCCTCCGCAGTGACTCCCGGGGAAAGATTGCAGGGAAGAGGACCTGGATTCTCTGGCTGGGGCACTGGGGAAAGGTGCCGGACTAGATATTCAGATGCTTGCAAGACAGGCTGAGTACACCAAGAAGGGATGAAGGCCACAACAATCTCCCCTCAGCCTGCTGCAGCCAGTGAGACCAAAAAACCAGTTTGGCCAGCTGGAAAACTGCAAGGTTTGTTTTTTTTAATAAATTTTTATTTTTAACTTTATTATTCTTTTATCTTTCAATACCCTTTTCCTCTCTTTCCTTCTTTCTTGTTTTATTCCTTCTTCCTTTCTTTCCAAACATCACTTTTTCTTCCCTTTTCCTGGTTTTTTTCCCCACACTGAGACAAAAAACTTGGAACTGCGAAAAGACCAGAGTTGGACCCAAAGAGGAAGCATCCCAACCGTAGAGACACAGAGACAAATTTCACTTTGCTATAGCAGAGAAACTACAAGTTACTCCATAGTTCTACTATTTTTTCCATTATTCTTACATCTTTTATTTTAATAGTATCTTTGTATTCCTCCTTTTTCTGTATAATGTTCTTTGACTTGGCTGGTTATATTGTATCATTTGACACGTTTCCTCTGTCCTCTCATTCATAGTGTATTGCTAATTTAAGTCTCTCACTTCACCTGTACTTCTTTAGCACACTATTGAAGGTCTGATACTCCCTTATTCTTGGTAGGTCACAGATTCTGTCATATGATTGTTGATCTAATATTATTGTAAATAATAGCTGTTTCATACTATTGTATATACTACGCAACACTCCTCCCAGATCCTAGCCCACTTCATTGTTTCCTGAACTATATTACTGTAGTGGATAACTTTAACCTTTCACATACTACACCTATTTACTATCCTTTATTCTCACCTTACCTTAGAATCTGACCTCCCACAACCTCACTGCTTTCTAGATCCAACTCACAAACCTTCCTCCCCAACAAGACTTATCTTCTTTCCATTCTTTCTGAAAAGGGGCTAGTTGGATTGGAGATTACAGTTAACACTATACATAGCCTAAAGATCTCCTATCTCTCCTCTACCAGCTTCTACTGTAAATATCATAGAATACTCTCCTGATGTCATAAACCATTTGGCCTTCCCCTCCAACTGATCACACACACAAAAAAAAAGAGTAGGCGGAAGCAGTGAACACCAGGATACCCACTGGAAAAAAAACACAACAACAGAGAAACCACCAAGAGATGACAACAAAAAAAGGTGAAGGAGGGAGTGGAAACCACACAAACCTCAATCCAAGACCTATCTGAAAATACAACTAAGCAGTGGAGAAACTACCCAGCACAAACAAATGAACAAGAGCAAAAGAGAATCCTCAAAACCCTGTACACACAGAAGATCTAGCTTCAACACAACCTGCCCTCACCAGCACAACATACTAAAACAGGTGCTAGACAGAGAGACCATCAGTTAACCAGCTGAGGGGAAGGACCCACAAAAGAAAAACCCAGAAACAACAAAAACCCAAAGACAAACTCAGAGCCTATGTAAAGGACAGCCAAACACCAGTGAGCTGGGAAGATCGAGAAAACTACACCACTGAATCTCAAACGTATTCTACCACAAAAGTTCATACCATAAACCCAGGAAGCCACAACAAATCAATGTAAGAAGCTGGAGCTAACAAGTAGAGTCTCACAAACAATGGGAAGACAAAGAAATAATCCCCAAATGAAAGAAAAGGAGAAAGCCTCAGAAAGAATGTTAGATGAAATAGAGGCAAGTCAGCTATCAGATATTGATTTCAAAGCACTGGTTATCAGAAAATTCAAAGAGCTCACAATGAGCTACCAGAAACTACAGGGGCACTACAGTGAACTCACTGCAAACAATATCAACATGAAAAAGAAAATAGAAACTATCAGCAAGTGCCAAGAAGAAATAAAGAATACAATTTCTGAACTGAAGAACAGAAGAGTGGAAGAAATCAAAAGCAAGATAGATGAAGCAGAAGATTGGATCAGAGACTTGGAGGACAAAGTAGAAAAAACAACCAGAAAGAGCAAGAAAAGGAAAAGAATGAATGAATCCCTCTTCAGAAAGAATGAAGAGGGATTAAGGGAAATGCAAGACAATATGAAACGTAATAATTACGAAAAATAAAGATACCAGAAGAAAAAGGAGAGCAAGGGATAAAAAATCTATTTGAAAAAGTAATGATGGAAAACATCCCTAATGTGATGAGAGAAAAAGTCACACAAATCCGGGAATCACAGAGAGTCCCAATCAAGAGGATCCCAAAGAGGCCTACTGCAAGACACATCATCACTAAAATGGCAAAATTCCAAGACAAAGAGAATCTTACAGGCAGAAAGGGAGAAAAAGGAAGTAACATACAAGGGAGCCCCAATAAGGTTAGCTGCTGAATTCTCAATGGAAACGCTTCAAGCAAAAAGAGAATGGCAAGAAATATTCCAAGTAATGAGAACCAGAGGCCTACAACCAAGGCTACTTTACTCAGCAAGTCTCTCAGTCAAGACAGAGGGCCAAATAAAGAGCTCCCAAGACAAAAGAAGTCTAAAAGAATATGTCTCCACCAAACCAACTATGCAAAAGAAGCTAAAAGGACTACATTAAGGAAAGAAAAAAAGAGAGAGAGAGAGGAACACAAGTACAAAAATGTCAATGAATAAGTACCTATCAATAACCTTAAACATAAATGCATTAAATGCTCCAATAAAAAGACACAGAATAGCTGAAAGGATAAGAAAGCATGACCCACACATATGCTGCTTACAAAAGACCCACCTCAGGACAAAAGACCTACACAGACTAAAAGTAAAGGGCTGAAAACAAATTTTCCTAGCAAATGGCCAAGACAAAAAAAGGGTAGCAATACTCATGTCAGATAAAATACACTTCAAAAAGAGGGCTATAAAGAGAGACCCAGAAGGTCACTTCATAATAGTCAAGGGAAGAATCCACCAAGAAGAAATAAACATTGTAAATATGTATGCAACAAAAAAAAAGAGGTTTTTGGCTCCTCTGTGGGTTTGGCTCCTGTGTGCTGACTCATGCCTGTCAGTTTTCCCATAGGGCTGTGCTACATTTGCCAATGCCAAGCAGACCAGTTCCCTATAGTTCATGATTATTCTGTTTTTGAAGTTTATTTCAGGTAACTGCATTAAAAAGTGAATCCATAAAAGCAGAGGAGGTTGAAAGAACATGTGTATTCATACAACACCCATGACTCTGAGTAACAGAACTGGACAGGAATTCAAGCTCTCTACTGGACAGGAATTCAAGCTCTCTACATAAATTGGTCATTTATGTATATATATGACATTCCTATAGAACATGTGTATAATATATAATGGATGAGATTGATATAGTTCTTTTCATACCCCTCAGCAGCTACAAAATATTTACAGTAGGGGGAAATTCTTCATTTAGAACAAAGAGGGAATCATATTTTTAGGCAGCAATGAAAGTTTTCAAATGGAGACAAGAAGACAATTCAATAGAAAACATAATTACACCAAGCGATACTTCCCCTGCACTGATGGGATTGCTTGTATGGAGGACACTATCTTAGAGTAAGAGTAAAGGATTCCAGACAGGGCACAACCACCTAGCAGCCCAGCTTAAAAATGTATCACCACATTATTAAGCAAGGTTTCAGTACAGGCCAGTTGCACCATATGTTTGATATCACAAAAAGAGTGGGGGATTTCCAAGTCTTTGAAGAAGGACAGTCAAAACACTATCAAGCATTGTAGCAAGGAATTCAGGGCACTCATAACCCAGGACACCAAAACCAGGAGTTTACAGAGCTGGGGGGTCATGATGACTGTGTAGTGCAGAGGGTGACAGATGGCCACAAACCAGTCATAGGCCAACACACTCGGGAGAAAGTCATCCAATCCTGCAAAGCATAGGAAGAAATATAACTGGGTGATGCAGCCTGCATAGGTAATGGCTTTGTTCTCTATCCGAATGTTCAGCAGCATCTTTGGGATGGTGGTGGAGGTGAAACAGATGTCTACCAAGGACAGGTTGGAGAGGAAGAAGTACATGGGTGTGTGGAGGTGGGAGTCTGAGCTGATGGCCAGGATGATGAATAGGTTTCCCAACACAGTGATTAGGTACATGCAGAGGACCAGCTCAAAAAGGAGGAGTTGGGACTTCCAGCCAAGATGGAAGCATAGGTGGAGACACTGTGCTTCCTTGCACAACCAAATTGAAGGACAATAGAGATTTAGGAACAAAAGCACAACCAGAACAGATAGAAAGTTGAAATGGACAGAAGCCCAACAACCATTTATCCAGATCAGTAAGAGGGGCGTAGTCAGCAGCTTGCTGAGAGGGTCCCCAACAGGAGAAGGCAGTGGCTGCCAGACCCAGGAGTGCAGGCAGTACAGGGCTAGCAGACCCCAGGCAGAGGGAAGAAATGAGCAGAACACGCAAGGCAGTTGGCTGACCACATTCGCATCCAGATAAACTAGGCAAAAATGGGCAGCAAGATAGACCTAGGAACCCAGGGACCCAGCAACAGAAAATAAAGCCTAAAAGCAATGATTAAAAAGCTGCCAGGAGAGACTCCCAGCCTCACAGGAGAGTTTGTGGAAGGGATCCAAAGAATCATAGAATGTACACAAGCCCACCCAAAAGGGAACCAGAACCAGAAGGGACCACTTTGCTTGTAGGAAGCAGCAGAGGGGACCAAAATTCAAGAAACCAAAATTCAAGAAAGAGAGTGGAACAAGCACCATTGTTCCCTCTCTGACCCTGCCCCCAAATATAGCATCACAACCCAGCCACTGCATTGCACTACCCTGGTGAACACCTAAGGCTCTGACCCTCATACATAACAGGTGTGACCAAACCAAAAAGAAGACAAAAAACCCACACAATGCAAGAACAAATCAAAGTCCCAGAGCCAATACTTTTAAGCGACCAAGAGGTGGCCAACCTATCAGATGAACAGTTCAAAGCACTGGTGATCAGGATGATCACAGTACTGGGTGATTTTGGTCACAAATTACATGGAAAAATGAAAGCTACACTAAGTGAAATGAAGGAAAATGCACAGGGAACCAATAGTGATGGAAAGAAAACTGGGACTCAAATCAATGGAGTGGACCAGAAGGAAGAAATAAACAACCAAACAGAAAAGAAGGAAGAAACAAGAATTCAAAAAAAATGAGAACAGGCTTAGGAAGCTCCAAGACATCTTTAAACATTCGAACACCTGACTTATAGGGGTATCAGAAGGGGAGATGGAGGAGCAACAAGTGGAAAACGTATTTAAACAAATAATAAAGGAGAACTTCCCCAATCTGGCATAGGAAATAGGAAGTCCAGGAAGCTCAGAGAGTCCCAAAGAAGTTGGACCTGAGGAGGAACGCACCAAGGCACATCATAATTTCATTTTCCAAGACTAAAAACAAAAAGAGAATCTCAGAAACAGGAAGATAAAATGAGACAATTACCTACAAAAGAGTGCCCATCACACTGTTAGCTAATATCTCAAAAGAGACCTTGCAGGGAAGAAGGGGCTAGAAAGAAGTATTCCAAGTCATGAAAGACAAGGACCTGCATCCAAGATTGCTCTATCCAGCAAAGCTTTCACTGAGATTGGAAGGGCAGATAAAGTGCTTCTCAGATAAGGTCAACTTCAAGGAGTTTATCATCACCAAGCCCTTATTATATGAAATGTAAAAGGGACTTATCTAAGAAAAAGAAGATAAAAGACATGTAACGTGTCAGCAAACTCACATTCATTAACAACCACACCTAAAACAAAAACAAAACAAATCTAAGCAAATAACTACAACAGGAACAGAAACACAGAAATGGAGATCACATGGAGGGTTAGCAACAGGGGAGTGGGAGGAGAGAGAGAGAAAAGGTACGGACAATAAATAGCATAGATGGTCAGTAGAAAATAGACAGGGAGAGAGCAAGAGTAGTGTGAGAAATGTAGAAGCTAAAGAGCTTATGACACATGGACATGAACTAAAGTGG
The DNA here is from genome assembly GCF_021234435.1 of Artibeus jamaicensis. Lineage (NCBI taxonomy): Eukaryota > Metazoa > Chordata > Mammalia > Chiroptera > Phyllostomidae > Artibeus > Artibeus jamaicensis. The sequence goes on from NW_026521380.1 coordinate 87,095, forward strand.
GGGAATGTGGGGGAAGGGAGTGGGCAGGGTGGAGGGGAATTAAGGGGGGAAATGGGACAACTGTAATTGCATAATTAATAAAATACATTTAAAATATAAATACATGGGCATTATTGTATGTCATTATACTCCAATAAAATATTGAAAAGTCTCATGTCTCAAGGTATCATCAAGAATATAGTAGCCGAGACACATTTTATCAGGTGTTGGAGGCATGTCTTCTAACTGGGTAGACAAGTGTCATATATAGATAGAAATAGCGGGATTAAATTACAGTTATTACATTTGATAATCTCATTTTTTGTAAACAGATGTTTAATCTACCTATACAGCTAAGTGCACATAAATTGGTTCAAGACAGAGGTGCACTACAGCCTCACACAACATCAAGGATGAGACATAACATGCAAGGCAGAGACTCACATATGATGCACACTTAGGAGATATAAACAGAGATCAAAACAACTTCCATCATAAAATCCCACTCAATGATAAAGGCATTATAATAAACCATTCTATTTAGGGTGATTGTTATGCAGCAGTAGCTGATACAATAATCAAAGCAAACTGCACTAAAGGCAAATATAATAATTCTGTTTTTTATATTTTACATATGTTCTGATATTTGGGATAGCCCGTGATTATTTTGTTATTCAAAATACAGTCACCTGTGAGTACAATTGTCTGTAATGAAACTACGGATAACTGCACTCACAGTACAAATGAAATTTTGTACTGTGAAACAAAGTTCATTTGTACAGAGCTTCCCTGCTAGGGGTCTCCAAGATTTTGCAAGCTCACACACATTTGTGCAGAAAACCTGGTGATCCTGAATCAGGTGACCAGGAAGGGATTCAGCCTCTCCTGTGAGTCATTTTTAATTCTGAGAAGAGATTCCTGAGCATGAGAGAGACATACAATTGATAATCTGGAAACTTTACATTTATTGTTCCTTTAGTGGTTAAGACAAAATTTAGAAAAGAAGAAATGTTTTGCTTAGGCTGATAGAGGAGTCATAATGGTAGGCAGCACCGGAATTTTCAAACAGAGAAAGAAATAGAATTTATTAAAGAGGTAAAATATACTAACCAACAACTTACCCCAATGCAGAAAGCCCCTTACACATGGGCATCAGTCTTCCATACTTCCATGAGTACAGCAAGGAAAAGCAATACTTTGCACAGTAATAAAATTAGTGACTAACAATTTTGTCCCATCATATTTCGGGTCATCTCTGACACTCAGGCCATATTAGGTTAATGAATCAAATCTTGCTGTCCATGTAGACTTCACTGTGGGTGTGTATGTGATGGTCAATTTCTGTCAGTGCCTCCAGTGGGCATTGGGACACTGAGCTAAATAAGACAATGAAAGCAGGAGAGCAGCTATGAAGCAGAGTGGCATGTTTGTAGAGTAAGTGCCTGTCAGGAAACTTTTGATTTCCAAAGCTTTCACTTCAAAGATAACCGTGTTGAAGAAACATGTGGCCAGCTTTCTGATGCAGCTGCTAGCTAAGCACCCTGGCCCACTCCCCTGTGAAGGCCCCCCTTACAGAAAGCCCTAGAGAACTTAGATAACTGACCTCAGCATTGACCCACTGTTTCATTTTCACACCCGGACACCTTATCTTAAGTTTTAAATTCACCAATAAAGAGTGAAGCTTTGAAACTCTATCCATCCTGCCCTCAGATCTGAATAACTGCAGAACCCACATTAATGTTCTCTCTCTCTATCTATCTCCTTCTCTCTCACCCTCTCTCCCTCTCTCTCCCTCCCCTGCCTTCTCTCTCCATCACCTTGTCAGTGGACCTTAGGAACATCTGTACCCTCCAATCTCTGAGTGACAAACTTGCTTTTACCAGGTTCTCTTAGGGTTTTGGCTGAGCAGTGCTATGAGATCCTAATAAGAATCACAAGGCCTGGTCCAGCCACAACATTGGCTCATGGTAGTGTCACAAGAATTCAGGGACCAGGTGAGTTACCCAGGCATTTTAAGACTACCAGCATTATCAACAGGTTGATACAAAAATGCAACAATGTTTAAAATCTACATTATTAGGGAGAGTTCTTAAGATAGTGACATAAAACTGGGGGGAAATGCAAACAACTGTAATTGAACAATAATAAAATAATTTAAAAGAAAAGAAAAAATGACAGACACACATTAAAAAACAGTTTTATATTTTGCTGTACAATGAAATTAAATGAAAGTCCTAAGATGCCAAATGTTGTTTTGTCTGAGTAGTAGAACTCTGATTATTCTTTCAGAAAAAAGGAGAGTTTTCTTAGCATGATATTTGTCATTTGAGAATGTATTTTAGAGAAATCTAAGTTTTCCTATGAAAGATATGGAATTTTCCAAATATTTCTGATCCAATGTTGAGAAACACTTTCATAATATATAAAAATTGTCAAAGGGCTGACAGTGACCAAAGGGGAGAGGGGAGGGAATTTTAGGGGAAAAGTGTGGAGGGTTTGCAGGAGCAAATATAAAGCACACATATACCATACCGGGCAGGGTGGGGTGGGGTAAAACAGGAGAGAGGGCAGGGGGTGGGGCTCTGGTGGGGGGAAAAGGCAGAAAACTGTACTTGAACAATAATTAAAATTAAAAATTTTTAGCCCTGGCTGGTGTAACTCAGTGGATTGAGCAGAGCCTCTGAAGCAAGGATCGTGGTTTGATTCCCAGTCAGGGCACATGACTGGGTTGCAGGCCACTTCCCAGTGGGGGACACATGAGAGGCAAACACATTGATATTTCTCTCCCTCTCTCCTTGCCTTCCCCTCTCTGAAAATAAATAAATAAAATATTTTTTAAAATTAAATTAAAAAATTTAAAAAACTTCTCAAAGGAAAACTGTCCATGCATTGTAGCAAAAGCTTGTAAAGTGAGTTACTTAAACTTATAGAGAACATGAATGAATACAAGAAAATGAACCCACCAAAAAATAAAGAGAAGACAGTCTATCCAAGGGAATCAAACACTCACAGTTTCTGGTCTGAGTTGTTGAGCCACCCACAAAATGTCACATTTTCAGCCTAAGCACAATAGTCCCCTTTGTACGTGCCATCCCCCCAACTCTTTTCAGAGCCCCCTTTATGTCTCTGTTCCTGAGACTGTAGATGAAGGGGTTCAGCATGGGTGTGACCACAGTGTACATCACTGAGGTGACTGCACTTGACTGTGAACTGTGGGTACTGGCAGAGCTGAGGTACACACTTAGGACTGTACAATAAAATAAAGAGACAACTGAGAGGTGAGATGCACAAGTGGAAAATGCTTTGTACTTCCCCTGAACTGATGAAATTGCACATATGGAAGACACTATCTTATAGTAAGAGTAAATTATACAAGCCAGGGGACCACCAGCCAGCAACCCAGTGGCCAAATACATCACTATGTCATTAAAAAAGGTGTCTGAATTGGCAAGTTGGTTCATCTGATTGAGTTCACAGAAAAAATGGGGGATTTCTAAGTCTGCACAGAAGGAGAGTTGTAATACCATTAAGCTTTGCAACAAGGAATACAAGGAACTTGTGACCCAGGACACCAGGACCAGCAGTCCACAGAGCTGGGGGTTCATGATGACCGTGTACTGAAGGGGATGACAGATGGCCACAAAACGATCATAGGCCATCACAGTGAGAAGAAAGTTGTCCAACACACCAAACAATAGAAAAAAATACATCTGGGTGATGCAGCCTGCATAGGAGATGGCTTTGCTCTGTGTCTGGATGTTCACCAGCATTTTTGGGATGGTGGTAGAAGTGAAACATATGTCTACCAAGGACAGGTTGGAGAGGAAGAAGTACATGGGTATGTGGAGGTGGGAGTCTGAGCTGACAGCCAGGATGATGAGCAGGTTTCCCAACACAGTGATCAGGTACATGCAGAGGAACAGGTCAAATAGGACAGGCTGTAGTTCTGGTGCCTCTGATAGTCCCAGGAGAAGAAATTCTGAAGTTGGGGTATCATTGCCTTGGACCATGGGGTGGTGGTCACTACAAGGACAAAAAAATTACATAAATGAGCATAACTATCAAGTTGGAGAAGCTACAATTACAATGCTATGTGGGGAAAGAGCATGCACAAAAGAGAGTGGATGTGGGATTTATTTATGGAGAATTCACAGAGACCTAAGAACCAGATTTCATTGGAACAGGGACCTCAAGGGAGAGAAAGCAGGAGACACTAGTTTATTTGCAAGAAGTATGCCCTGCAGGGAAAGAGCCAGTGCAAAGACCCATAGTTGACACTTGTTCCAGACATTCAAGACTAAAAATTGAGTCACATGGTGAGGCAAATGAGCAAGAGGAGAGAAATGAGAGATGATCAGAGAATAAGGGGAATGAAGTGACGTTTCTGCTGCTACTGAAACTTCAAGTCACAGGGAATCTCTTGTCCACAGTTTTTCCTTGCACTTTATTAATTTTGATTCCATGTAATATTGTGGACATAAACAATTTCCCCTTATTTTCATGTGTTGGTTAACATCCTACATCTCAATTTTAAGGGTCACATTTTGCAGTACATCTTCTCACATACCCCTGCTTCAGTACCTCCAAAGCTCTCAGACTCACCTGGATGAGGTTCTGAGAAGGCCTCCGTGTGCAAGTCTGAACTGGTCTGTGGATGGCTGATGATGGAGACTGAAGCTCTATCTCCAGACAAGGGAGAAGGAAGGAGTGAAGCTTTGGTCCCTAACCAGACTTGGGTCTCCAAAAGCAACAACCCTATTCTGGCCAGTCCAAGGTTGTAAATACAGCAGAGGTGATATTTTCAGCAGCCTATATCTGCTCATTAGATGCTCTCTTCATTGTTACTCCCACTTCTGAGTACATCATATCCCTTAGGACACTGATGTGGACAGAAGGGAAATTTTTCTTGCTGAGTCTGCATCCCTGTAGACCCCATTAGAAGTCAGGTGAATCCAGCTTTATTATTACTTTTCTATGAACTCACCTGCCTTCCAGAGGTCTTACCTCCTTGCACCTCCTCCCAATCTTGTGCCATTGTTTTCTCCAAATTTAAGACTGAGGACCCTGCCCTGACTAGGTCTCGTGGACTCCTAGAGTACTTACAGGTGGTGAGCAGGAGCTCCTCCTATCTCTAGAAATTGCTCTTCCTCTCTTGAACAAGTAGGACTGGGTGTTTCTTTGCTATAGAACCACAGTACTCTGATCTTTGGCCATATGATGCTTTTGAAAAGTCAGTTGGCTGGTTCATGCTTGTAACACCAATTAAGAGCTGGCATTTAGTGCTTCATGTAAAAATATTTGCCAAAAGGTACAGGGAATAAGAAGCATAAATGATAGGTACAAAATTGAAACAGGGAGGTTAAGAATAGTATGAGAAACGAAAAGCCAATGAATCTATATGTATGACCCATGGACATGAACTAAGTAAGGTGGGAGAGATGCTGGTGGGAAGGGGCTACATGGCAGAGGGGAATAAAGGAAAGAAAGAATGGGACAACTGTAATAGCATAATCAATAAAATATATTTTAACAAAATATTTGCAGAACCAGACAATAACAAAAATATCAGTAAAAATATAGAGCACCCAAATAACACTATCTACTACCTTAATCTAACTAATATTTCTAAAATACTCTCTAACCAATAACAGCAGAACACATATTTTCAAGAACATGTGGCCCATTGACAAAGAAAGACCACATTCTGGTTCAAAACCAAAAGAAAAAGGAAAAAACACTATGAACTGCTACATTTCACTGCCTCTCCTAAAAAAAAAACAAAACAAAAACTTTGGGGGAAAGTAAAAGCATCTCTTCTTTCCCAGAAAGGGTGACAGGCGGTGCTTACTTCAATGACAGGTGCTCAACAAATGCTCAAACAATGCCGAATAAATCGATCAATAAACTTGGTCACCCTGCTGAGGTTGTACAAAACAGTCTCAGGAGACTCTAAACTAAAGGTAATTGAGAATGGAAGTAATTAAGTATTCAATACAGTTTTTGAGAAATGCAGGACTTATTTCTATCTATGCTTATAGATTTACTTATGATTATTCAAATACTTTATTACACTTCTTAGGTTGCTTCCTTTTTTAAACCATCTTTCTGGTATTTCTATTTCTCTGATTTTATGTCTGGATCACTGAGTCCATGAGGTAAGAAAAAGCTTAGACTCAATCTCCATGGCAATTCTATGTCCACCACACTATATTTGCATATGTGAGTTTGATTTAAATACATTAATATATGCAAATTTGCAAAAAAAAAAACTTTCGTAATTGTAAGATATACTTTGATGACTTTATGCACTGTTTTGAACTTAGATTCTTATATGGATTGTCTTATTTCAGTTCCACTAAAGTCCATTTTTTGAGATCATACCACTGTTAACTTCACTCTACTTTTGCAGAAATGGGACTTAGAGGGTGCAGCAACCTGCTCAGTATGAACTGAGTAGAAGGTGAACTTTGATGGGAATCACATCAACATCTTTCCAGTTCAAGGACTGGCTGATGTGGCTCAGTGGATTGAGCATGGACCTGGAACCAAGGGCTCACTGCTTTGATTTCCAGTAGGGGCACCTGCCTGGGTTTTGAGCCAGGTCCTGGTGCAGGGCACATGAGAGGCAGCCACACACTGATGTTTCTCTTCCTCTCTTTCTCCTTCCTTTCCCCTCTCTCTAACAATAAATAAATAAATAAATAAATAAATAAATAAATAAATAAATAAATAAATAAATTTTCCTGCTTTACTGAGAAATAACTGACATGTAACTTTGTGCAACTTTAAATTGTGTACTAGGATGATGCATTACACATATATTGTAATATTTTTACCACAGTGTGACTAGTGAACACATCCAGGACATTATACAATTACCCTCTTTGTGGTTAAAACATTTAAGATGTACTTTCTTAGCAATTTTCAGGTGTATAATACAGTACTACTAACTAGAGTCACCTAGGTCTTTACTAGATTTCCGTGATCTTATACATCGTATACCAGTCTTTACCCTTTGACTATTTCCACATCTTCTTTTCCCCCAGTTCCAGGCAATCACATGTCCACTCTTTGTTTCTTTGAATTTGGCTTTATTCATTACACTTGTAAGACAGATCACACCAAGTTTTGTCTTTTTCTGTCTTATCTTATTTATTACAATGCCCTAAAAGTCTATCCCTGTGGTTGGAAATGACATGATTATCTCATTTTTTAAAAAGCTGAATAATATTTTATTATATGTATTATATGTAATATTTTCTTTTTTAAAATATTTTATTTATTTACTTTTAGAGAGAGACAGGAAGAGAAGCATCGAGTGCGAGGGATACATCCTCTTTCATGCCCCCAACTCAGGACCTGGCCCACAACCTGGGCAGTTCCCCTGACTGGGAATCGAAGCAGCAACCTCTAGGAAGCAGGCAAGTATTCAATCCACTGACCACACCAGCCAGGGCCATATTTTCTTTATTCATCCATCGGTGGCATCTTAGGTTGTTCCATGTCTTAGCTATTGTGAATAATGCTTCAATGAACCTAATGAGGGCACGGACATAATTTTGGGACAGTGATTTCATTTCTTTAGAATTTATACATGGAAGTGACATTCTGGATCACATAGTAGCTCTATTTCTATTATATTTCTACCCACAGTACACAGTGCTCCTTTTTCTCCACATCTGTACCAGCAATTATCTTGGTCATCTTGATAAAAGATTCATGATAATTCCTCTTGGAACTGACCACACAAAATTTATAAAGTCTCATACATTCCCACCATATAGCTATACATACTTAAAAGAAGTGAATGACCAACAGTCATTTTGTGAGAAAGAAAGAAAACCCTCAATTGTTTTTTGCATGAATGTGATCAGTGACAAGGATAGGAACAGTCTAACCTTACCACACAGAAACAAAAGTCTCTCAGACAGTTTGTGATCAAAAAAGGAAATAAAAAACAAATGCATATATATCTTCACAAGTAATAAAACCACTGCAAAGGTCATTAGTGTTCCCCTTTTCACATAGTAAATCCACTTCTTAATGTGAGACCCACAGTGAGAGGAGATACTGTGAAATATTTGCTTCATGAAATACCGTGACAAGGGTGTAATTTAAAGGATTTCTTGCTCTGAATCTTTCTCATTGTTACGGAGACGAATATGCCACCTTTTAAAAATAAAAAGAAACGCTCTCACATCCCTTAATATCCCTCCGCAGCAGCACCCTAGGTCTCTGCTGGATAACTAATAAGACTTTGGCTGATGCTCTACTTCTATTGGAAGCACTGACCTCTCATTTCTGCTTCTACTTGCACTTCCAGTATTATTCAATTGGCAACACTGACCCTTGTGTCACTGAGGTCAGTGTCTACTTTGCTTGTTCACCTCATACAAAATATGGTGATTTATAATCAAGCTGGCAAACAGCTCCCGAGATCCCTGGGGTCTGCACTACACCAAAATGGCTCTCAGGTGGCCTCAGATAAACATTCTAGGCTTGCAGTCTCTCTGATTGCTCCCTGTCATGTCTGCTAGGTTCTCATACTCACCTGGACAAAAACTAACAATAAATTAGCAGAAGCAGAAATTAAGAAAAAAATCTCATTCAGTATAGCAAAAACAAAAATAAAATATCTGGGAATAAACTTAACCGAGGAAGGAAAAGACCTGTATGCAGAAAACTACAAAACACTGAAGAAAGAACTCAAGGAAGACACAAACAAATGGAAACATATACCATGCTCATGGATTGGAAGAACTAACATCATCAAAATGTCCATACGACTCAAAGCAATTTATAGATTCAATGCAATACCTATTAAAGTACCAATGACATACTTCACAGACATAGAACAAACACTTTAAATATATATATGCAACCATAAATGACCCCAAATAGCAGCTGCAATTTTGAGAAAGAAAAAAAAGTAGGAGAGATCACAATACCTGATACCAAACTATATTACAAGGCCACTGTAATCAAAACAGCCTGATACTGTCATTAAAACAGGCACATAGACCAATGGAACAGAACAGAGAGCCCACAAATAAACCCAAGTCTCTCTGGTAAATTAATATTTGACAAAGGGGCAGCAACATAAAATGGACTAAAGATAGACTTTTCAAAAAATGGTATTGGGAGAACTGGACAGGTACGTGCAAAAGAAATGAAACTCAAGCACCAACTTACACCATACACCAAAATAAATTCAAGGTGGATAAAAGACTTAAATATAAGCCATGACACTATTAAAATCCTAGAGGAAAACACTGGCAGAAAAATCTCAGATATTTCATGCAGCAACATTTTTACTGATATGTCCCCTAGAGCAAGGGACATAAAGGAAAGAATAAACAAATGGGATCTCATCAAAATTAAAAGTTTTACATGACTAAAGGAAACAGTATTAAAATAAAAAGAGAACCAACTGGATGGTAAAATATATTTGCCAATGATACCTCAGACAAGGGTTTAATCTCCAAAATAACAAAGAAAGTACATGACTACACTCTAGAAGATGAGCAACCCAATTAAAAAGTGGGCAAAAGACTTGAACAGATACTTCTCCAAGGGGGACATAAAGAGGACCCAGAGACACATGAAAAGATGCTCAGTATCACTAGCTATCAGAGAGATGCAAATTAAAACCATAATGAGATAACACTATACACTGGTCAGAATGGCCATCATAAACAAAGCAACAAACAACAAGTGTTGGAGAGGCTGTGGAGACAAGGGGACACTAAGCCATTGTTGGTGGCATTGCAGACTGCTACAACCACTTTGGAAAACAGTATGGAATTTTCTCAGAAAACTAAAAATGGATCTGCCTTTTGACCCTGCAATTCCACTGATAGGATTATATCCTAAGAACCGTAAAACACCAATCCCAAGAATTCATGCACTCCAATGTTCATAGCAGCACAATTTACAATAACCAAGAGCTGGAAGCAACCTAGGTGCTTGTCATTAAATGAATGGATCAAAAAATTATGGTACCTATACACAATGGAATTCTATGCAGCAGAAAGAAAGAAGGAGCTCCTACACTTTGCAACAGTATGGATGGAGTTAGAAAGTATTATGCTGAGTGAAATAAGTCAGGTGTTGAAAGACATATACCATATGATCTTACCTTTAACAGGAAGCTAAACAATAAAGCAAACAAGCAAGCAAAGTATAACCAAAGACACTTAAATAGAGTACAAGCTGACAGGGACCAGAGAAGAGAGGGGAGGGAATTTCAGGGGAAAGTAGAAGGATTTACAGAAACTAGTATAAAGGACACATGGACAACAACTAAGGGGGGTGGAAATGGGAGGGAAGTGGGGAGCACTGGGGGGATGGGTTGGGATTGGAGTAAAAGACAGAAAACTGTACTTCAACAACAATTAAATAAAAATAAAAATATAATTTTAAAAAAAGGAAAACCCATTCATCCAGACTAGTAGAAGGGGTGAAGATATGAACTGGACTGGTCTCACATTCACATGTGCTGGAAAAAACTTCTGGAATCCCAAGCAGTTACCCTTGAATAACCCACACACAGACTTACTGAGATTCACTACCTCTGAGCTCCAGCACTAAGGTAGCAGCTGGAGGGACACCAGTGGCATAGGGGAGGAACTGAAGTGTCTGGCATTGAGGCAAGAGCTGGGGTAGTTTCCTCTCAGACAGAAAGGCAAGCAGAGGCCATTGTCCCTTTCTGAGCTTTCCCCTCAAAAAAGCCACAGAGCCAGCAGGATAGTGCTGTACCTGAAACTCCATCAACCTGGCTAATACTGTTTGCCCTGCCCTGGGAATCCCCTGAGACTTCATCTCATCCAACTTTTTGGCTCACCCAAACTGTTAATCCTTTGAACTTTTCCATAAAAATGGCTGTTCTTTCCTCATACTTCACAATCTCCTAAATCCTATCAAGCAAACATATGCTGGCCTCAATGGGCCCCCAGCCTCTGTAACTCTTGATAACGGGCTCCAGGCCTGGCATTAGCAGCAGCTTGTCTGTATTCACAGTTAGGCTTCCCCTGGGAATCTCCAAGACCAGCAGAAGTTGCAGCCATCTCAGACTGTCTTATACCTTGTGCAGGGTGGGCCCTGGAGAGAACACAGGTAGAGGTTGACTTTGACCTTCATCACCTGGGAAATCTCAGAGCCTCCACACCCAGTAGACAGCTACAGACCACCACCCTGCTCCTACATGACTTATCCTCCATGGAGGGTAGAGATTTGTGGTCAGTGGTCACTGCCAGATTTGCAGCTGACTGGCCTGGGTAATCCACTCCCAGTGACCTGCCATCAGTCAAGGCTCAGTTATAAGAGGAGGGTGTACTCAGCCCACCTGGAGGGCACACCTCCACACCCTGCTTAGGTGGTAGAGGAGGCTGAGCCAAAGGACCCTCAAGGGCACCTAGTACATTAGACCATGCTACCCAGACAGGGAATCATAGCAGCACTACCTAATACATAGAAACAAACACAGGGAAGATGCCTAAATGAGGAGACAAAAAAACATGGCCCAAATGAATGAACAGATCAAAACTCCATAAAAAGAGCTAAACAAAATGGAGATAAGCAATCTGTCAGATGCAGAGTTCAAAACACTGGTTATAAGGATGTTCAAGGAACTTAGTTCAACAACCTAAAAAAGGACCTCAGCAGTGTAAAAGAGATCCAATCAGAAATGAAGGATTCACTAATTGAAATAGAGAACAATTTACAGGGAAACAACAGTGGAGTGGTTGAAACTGAGAATCAAATCAGTTATTTGGAACATAAGAAAGCCCCCCCCTAAAAAAAAACACCCCATCAGAAAAACAAAAAGAAAAAAAGAGAAAATATTGTAAACAGCTTGTTGGACAACTTTAAGTATTTCAACTTTTGCATTATAAGAGCACCAGAATGAGAAGAGAAAGAGCAACAGATTGGAAATCTGTATGAAAAAATAATGAAAGAAAGCTTCCCTCATGCGGTGAAGAAAATAGACATGCAAGTCCAGGAAGCACAGAGAATCCAAAACAAGATGGATGCAAAGAGGCTCACTCCAAGACACGTCATAATTAAAATACTAAAGGTTACTGATGAAATTCCATACTGTTTTCCACAGGGGTTGCACCAGTCTGCATTATCACTAAAATGCACTGGGTTTCCCTTTGCTCCACAACCTCTCCAACACTTGTTGTTTGTTGATTTGTTTATGATGGCCATTCTCACTGGTGTGAAGTGGCATCTCATTGTAGTTTTAATTTGCATCTCTCTGATAGCTAGTGATGTTGAGGATCTTTTCATATGTCTCTGGACCTCTGTATGTCCTTCTTGGAGAAGTGTCTGTTTAAGGCTTTTTGCCCCTTTTTTGATTGGGTTGTTTGTCTTCCACATGGGACCCATGTGAGTTCTTTATATATTTTGGAGATCAAATCTTTGTCTGATATATCATTGACAAATATGTTTTCCCATATGGTTGTTTCCCTTTTCATTTTGCTGATGTTTTCTTAGCTGTGCAAATGCTTTTTATTTTGATAAGATCCCATTTGCTTATTCTTTCCTTTATGTTGGTGTGGTGGGATGAAAATGGAGACAACTGTGCTTGAATGACAATAAAATGAAATAAAAAATAAAATTTACAAAACAATAAAAAAACTAAATCCCAATGGTTAAAGATAAAGAGAGAATCTTAAGACAAGCAAGAGAAAAGCCATTAGTTACCTATGGAGACTGTAAGCTGATTTCCCAAAAGAAACTTTGCAGGCTAGAAGGGATTGGCAAGATTTATTCAAAGTCATAAAAAGCAGGGACTTTTAGCCATGATTGCTCTACTCAGCAAAGCTATCATTTGTAATTGAAGGACAGATAAAGAACTTCACAGATAAATAAAAAAATAAAGGAGTTTGTCATTATCAAACCATTATTACATGAAATGTTAAAGGGACTTATTTAAGGAAAAAAATATCAAAACTAGGAAAAATAAAATGGCAATAAATTTATCGACACCTACATTTAAAAAACAAACTAAGCAAACAAGAAAGAAGACAAAGAGTCATGGATATGGGAAACATTTTGATGGTTGTCAGATGGGTTGGTGGTGTCAGGGAATGGGTGAAGAGGTGAGAGGATTAAGTACAAATAGGTAGTTACAGAACAGCCACTGGGATGTAAAGTACAGTATAGGAAATGTAGTAGCCAAAGAACTTATGCACATGATCCATGAACATGAACAATGGTGGAGGAATTGCCTGAGGGAGTGGGGAAGCTTCATCAAGAGGGGGAAAGGGGTGGGGATTGAGACAACTGTAACAACAAAATAAATTTAAAATGATTTTTAAAAAGAAAGAACGATGTATACAACTGCACACACCCTCCTCACTCTTGAACATTTTCTTTGGATTCAACAAAGTATATTTAACATTTTACTTATTCCTTACAACATCTGGTTGAAGTAAGGTTTATTTTTCATTGATAAGATAATTATTTTATTTTTTAAATACCTTTGATTCTTATTGTTTTTCAAGTACAGTTTTCTGCCTTTTCCCCCACCCTTCCCAACCCCCACCCCAGCCTTCCCAACCTCCCTCCCCTGTTTTCACCCCCTCTTGTTTTTCTCCATGTGTCCTTTAGAGTTATTCCTGTAAACCTTTCACTTTTTCCCCCATTATCCCTTCCCACTTCCCTTCTGCTTACTGTCAGTTTGTTCTTAATTTCAATGTCTTTAATTATATTTTGCTTGCTGAATTACGTCTGAACTCATGTTCACATCAAGAGTGCAGGTAGCTGAGTCACACCAGATGGTGGTGGGAATTATACCTTATAACTAAGAAGAAAGCAAGGTTTCATATATAAACATAGGAGCTGTGATATTAAATTAAGACAATTCATATTTTGTAAACTATTTTAAATAAACTATAAGATCAATACACACATATATAAATAGAGTAAACATCATATATTGGTTGAAGAAATAAGTGCAATACAAATAAACAAGACATCATGAAAAAGCTTTAGAAACACAATGTAGTGACTCATATCTGAATACAGACACAGGTGAGCTCAGAGAGATCAGAAAAACTACACACCATAGAATCCCATTTGATCATAAAGGCATTATATTAAAGTATGTGCTGTTAGAATGGCTTGTTATGGAGCTAACTGATACAGTAATAAAAGAAAATACAACTGAGATAAATTATTATATAATAATATGCTCCTTCCCATTCTAGGCATTTGTACAGACATTTGGAGATAGCATTCATGATTATTCTGTTATGGAAGCTTATTTCAGATAACTGTATTAAAACGTAACTCCACTGAGGTTCACTTCCAGGTACCAAGGGGAAGCTGAAAGGACATGCCTCTTTTAACAAGAGTTGTTACCTGAATCACTAGAATGAATAGTAATTCAAATTCTAGTAATCCTTTGATGAGGAATATATATATATATATATATACACACACACACACACACACACATATATATATATATACATACATATATGAATATACATATACTATTCACATATACAGCAGCTCAGAGGCTCATGGTGTGGACCTTTCAATGTGTCCTGCATGACAGGTTATATACACTGGAGAGACATTTATACCATGGAAGATGGGCTCATCAGTAGGAAGGGACTATAGGTTTGGTCTCTAATGTGAGCCAATGGATAATAAACTGGCAGAGAGTTTCCTTTTATTTATGGCCCCTTGGCTTCAAGGGAGCTGAATTGCTTAGAGAATTAAGTGACAATAAAGCCATTTATTTAATGAGGAGCTCTGAGAACTCAGCCTCTGCACCTCCCTCAGCAGACTCACCTGCAGCTCCTCAGCCTCAGGTCAAGAGTATACTCTCTGTGCCCCTCTAAGATGTCCAACTACTCTGAAAATCCAGCACCAGATCCCCATTTATTGCCCTTTCCACATCAATTTCCCAATAAAGAAAGGACCAATAGAACCAAATTTATCGAGTGATGCCATTGGGGGATGCCAGAGTGAATACTACAGGAAAGCACCATGGAGGGAAGGACAGCTTTCAGTAACTGTGCCCTTTAGGAAGAAGTCAGGTGGATAATGCAATAGGGGATTGATCCAAAATCCTGCACACTAGGCATCCCTAGTCTGAAGGGCATTCTTGCAACTTATTCCTTCTCAGACCCTTTCTTCCCATTTACCATCTCAGAGCACAATCCCACAACCTCTCTCCTCACACAGTAGGAAATGATCCTTCCTTACATCTGCTCAACTCTCAGAGCTCTGTTGTATTTCAACTTGAGCATTTCCTCTGTGTGTGTGTGTGTGTGTGTGTGTGTGTGTGTGTAGCACTGACAGAATGAGGCAGCCTTGAAGTGTGAGGAAAGCACTGCCTTGAAGTCAGGGAGGTGTGAATTTGAACTAAATTCTTCTCCATCTAGTACCTGATGGACATAGGAAATATTTCTCACATTCTGTGGATCTTTCTCTCATCCACACAGGTATGTGCATAAGGAGACCTCAGACAGTGCTTATGGAAGAACAGCTGCCATGGACCAAATGTCTAAGACACAGTGTCCTTAAGGGGAAAAAGGGGGAGAGATTTTGAGGAACGAGTATGAAAGACACAGAGATGAGGACTGCGGGGGGGGGAATGGGAGGGAGGGGGGAGACCGGGCGGGGGGTGCGGTGGGATGGGAGAAATAGATTTTAAAAAAATGTACTTGAAAAGTAACTAAATAAAATTTAATTAAAAAAAAAGACACAGTGTCCTTTGAAAAAAAATATTTATTATTTCACTCATTTACATAACACATCAATATGCAATACATAAAAGGAGCTACTACCCTTTGCAACAACATGGATGGAACTGGAAAGCATTATGCTGAGTGAAACAGGCCAGGCATTGAAAGACAAATACCATATGATCTCGCCTTTGACAGGAAGCTAAACAATAAAACAAACAAGCAAACAGAATAAAAACAAAGACACTGAAATAGAGAACAAGTGGGCAGCGACCAGAGGGGAGAGGGAAGGGAATTTAAGGGGAAAAATGGGGAGGGATTTTGAGGAACAAGTATGAAAGACGCAGGGATGAGGACTGGGGTGTGGGGGGGAATGGGAGGGGGGGAATGGGGGGGGAGACCGGGCGGGGGGGTGGGATGGGAGAAATAGATAAAAAAAAATGTACTTGAAAAATAACTAAATAAAATTTATTTTAAAAAAAGAAACAATCCAAAATCTTAAAATTAAAAAATTAAAAAATAATAATAAAAAATAAAACAAAGCAAAACACCTTAGACGTTCTGGACAAGACAAGTATGGAGGCAAAAGAAAGTAAAGGAGACATAAAACTAGAAGAATAACTACATGAGTAAACAAATTATCTATCATGAAATGTTACTTAGTTGCCAACACTGAGCCCCTGATACCACTGAGAATTCTAGTGAAAACAAAGGATCCTCAGCTGCTAGGATAAAATTTGGCTACATTAACAAAAAACACTAAAAATAAAAGGCATTCATGTCCCCTAGGGATCACTGTGTCTCCGTCATAAGAAAGTGGGACCAGCACAATGTCTCCAGGCTAATGTGAGGAACAAAGGTTCATTTCATTTCTCTGCTCCCCCGGCCATAGTATGAGGTTTTTCAAAACATGCCAACTGCAGGAGCCCTGTTGTGATGTGTAAAGTCCAGACACAAAGGAGATAGGAAAGGGAAGGCTCTGACAAGCATTCCAGGATTCCCATTTACCAACTTCACACACTATCCAACTGTCCATGATTACAGAAAAGGTGGAAAACAGGGTATTTTAGTTGGGTATAGGACCGCTGTAAAGTGTAATCAGGTCCTGTTAATAGGAAAGCAGGAAGTGGCTATGTTGTCCAAGCAGTCTCTGGCATGGTACTTAATTATAGGGTCCAGGGTGTCCATAATATCAAAACAATTAACTGTTTGACAGAAACAAGACCCTTCCTGATATTGAGGCAAAGAAAAATATGTCTAAGACATTGATGTCCTTAATTCTGGTAAAACAGCCTCATATTGTGTGAAGAAAGGAGCGATGCTTCCAGCCAATTGCCTTCAAGAAATCGAAAACATTTTAAGGTTCTCCAGGTGTTTCTGAACATAGGCTAGAGGCATCGCACGTGGTAACAGTCACACTGTCAGAGGGGTGAGGCAAAGATGCTACATCATGGCTCAGGTATTAAGTATTCCAGAAAAATATCAGCACTAAACCCTGACCAGAGTTAAAAGTGCCACTTATAGGTGAGATCACATGGTATTTGTCTTTCACAGCCTGGCTTATTTCACTTAGCATAATGCTCTCCAGTTCAATCCATGCTGTCACAAAGAGTAGGGGCTTCTTCTTTCTTTCTGCTACATCATATTCCATTGTGTAAATGTACCACGGTTTTCGGATCTACTCATTAATTGGAGAAGACAGGGAAGAAAGATAATGAGGGAAAGAAGGGAAAGGGTCATCAAGTAACATGTATAAAGGACCCATGACCCATGGATAAAGCCAAAGGGGGAGAGGATGGAGAATGGAAGGTGGGGATGGATGGGGCTGGAAGATAGTTGTGGCAAAATAATGAAGACAACTGTAAACAACAATAAGCAATGATAAATACCAATTGTCTAACAACAATAAACAAATTAGAAATTAAATAGAATAAAATAAAATTAAAAGGGCCTATCCCATCTGGGTGATAAGAGCATTTAGATTTTCAGATAGCTTATTGTGCCAACTTGGTTAACACATGAACACTAACTTGGTGGCTCCGATTAACAAGTCACTATCCTAATTTTTGAAATTCTCTGTCTCTCTATAGTTCCTGAGTTCTTGTAATTTTATGTGCTAATAATACATGAATTTGATAAGAAAAATCTCTTCCCTTCCCACAAAAATCTGTAACCTGAAAACATTATTACTAAATCTCAATGAATGGCCTACCTCATGTGACAACATAAAAAATGCCTAAATACAACATCAGCTTTACATGCAGCACTTACATCACTTCTCAAAACCATTCTTCAAGAAGTTCCACTGAGAGATAAAAAGGAAAAGGCATTATGGTTGACAGACTTTCTAATGACACAGACTAGAGCATCATGAAATGAACATGTAAAGTAACGTAATATACTATCATGTAAGCAGTGAAAATCATTGTGAAAGTTGTAGGTATTTGTATTGAAAAGTTAAACACTGCTTGGCACAGGGAGGGCCAATGTATGAAAGTAAATCCACACAGATGGCAGCAGAAACATGGTTACTGAGCTCTTATTTTTGGCCACATGTTCAGTAACAAGGTTGAGAGAAGGTGTAGAGGAAAATAAAATGAAGAGATAAAAACTGAAGGGTTAGAAGCATTGGTCAAGATGTTCTAGACCGACAATACTCAAACATTCATACACATGTAAAACTCCTGCTGATCTTGTCAAAGCACAGATTCTCCTGCAGCAGGTCTGACTGGGGCCTGGGACCCTGCATGGAAAGAAGCCTTTGGATAATGTTGATCCTGTTGGTCCCTGACTTGCCAGACAATAAAGGACACAACTGCTTTGGAACTAAAAGTACATTTCCAGAGAGTAGTAGCAGCAAAGGAAAGGATGGGAGCATTTAAATTCCACAACCAGAGGCAATTATGAAAACGTTATACCTTACTAATCCATTAACCTGGAACTCAACTCAACCACATTTCTACACTGTCAATATGATGAATGATTGAATGTTGATTTTGCTCTTTCCTGGCTGTTATTTCTTCCTCATGGAATCAATCAAACACGTGCCCCAGAATTTCTCCTTCTGGGCTTTTCAGCAAAGTCAGAGATTCAGTTCCTTCTCTTTGGGCTGTTTCTGTCCATATACCTGGTCACATTCACCAGGAACCCACTCATCATCCTGGCCATTGTCTCAGACCCCCACCTCCACACACCCATGTACTTCTTCCTCTCCAGTATGTCCTTGGCTGACATCTGTTTCACCTCCACCACCATTCCAAAGATACTGCTGAACATCAGACAGAAAACAAAGTCATAACCTATGCAGGAGGCCTCAGCCAGATTTTTTTTCATTGTGTTTGGATGCTTGGACAATTTACCATGTCTGTGATGGCCTATGACCACTTTGTGGCCATCTGTCACCCCCTACACTACATGGTCATCATGAACCCCCAACTCTGTGGGCTGCTGGCTCTGGGGTCCTGGTGCATCAGTGTCATGGGCTCCCTGCTGGAAACCCTGCCTGTCTTGAGGCTGTCCTTCTGCACAAACCTGAAAATCCCACACTTTTATTTGTGATCTTCCTGAAGTCCTCAAACTTGCCTGTTCAGACATCCTCATCCATAATATAGTGGTGTATTTTGCAACTGGCCTTCTGGCCATGATTCCTTTCAAAGGAATACTTTTATCTTATTATCAGATTTGTTTCCTCCATCCTGAGGATTTCTTCAGCTGGGGGCAAGTACAAAGCCTTCTCCACCTGTGGGTCTCACCTGTTAGTGGTCTCCTTGTTCCATGGCACTGGCCTTGGGGTTTACCTCAGCTCTGCAGCCACTTCATCCTCTAGGACAAGTCCAGTGGCCTCAGTGATGTACACTATGGTCACTTCCATGCTGAACCCCTTCATCTACAGTCTCAGGAACAGGGACATGAAGGAGTCCCTGCAGGGACTCCTCATCAGGGTGAGGACTCTCAGGGGTGGAGCTGTTACAGGACTGTTGTGAGGAGCTGGGCACACAATCCTGAAAATCAGAAATGCTGCCTTCCTTTGCCCAGTGTTCTTATTTTTCCTAATTTTACATGTTTTTAAGGCACAACTTTCCTTGGGTCTTCACTGCTCTCCCCATTTTTCTATAGGTTGTGTCCTGAGTTCTCTCTTTCACTTCCTAACCAGCCATTTTACCTTCATATGAATAATACATGACATTTTATAAGTTATCTTCAGGAATCATTTGGATTCTTTTTAAAAAATAAGTCTTATGTCTTAAAAATATATTCCCAGAAGTTATGGTATGTTTACCTATTTTGGAAATGCCCTGAAAGTTCTATACCAGAGATTATTTCTGAAGTTATGTTAATTCAGTGAAAGTGCAGAGTACAAAATGCACACAAAAAATTCAGTTCAGTTTCCATTGCAACAATGAACTATTGAGAAGAAAAAATTAAGTAACCAATCCTATTTACAGTGGCATCCAATACAGTAAAATACTTATGCATCATTTTTAATAATTTTTTAATCACTGTTCTCTCTCCACCATACTCCTCGCCCAACCCATCCTCATACTTTGGGTTAACCAAGGACATGAAATATATCTACACTGGAAACTCTCAGAGATTGATTAATAAGTTGAAGACACAAATAAAGGACCAGGTATCTCATGTTCATAGATTAAAGCAGTTAATATTGTTTAAAAGTCCATACTACCCAAAACAACCTACAGGTTCAAATCAATCCATATCAAAATTCCTTTAAAATTTTTATGTTAATAAAACAATTTTAATATGCATAATACCACAAATTACCCCTAACGCCCAAAGTAATCTTGAGAAAGAACAAAACTAGAGGCATGTAGTTCCACATATCAAATTACATTATAAGGCTACAGTAATCAAATACTACATTGCTGGCATTGAAACAGACACATAGGCCCATGGAACAGAATTAACAGTCCAAGTATTAACTTACACATATATTGTCAACTAATCTTGAAGGGGGTTCCAAGAACACATGATGAGGAATGGATAGTCTTCTCAATAAATGGAGTTGGAAAACTGGATATTAATATGAAAAAGAATAAAACTGGGCCTCTATTCCACACCACTCACAAAAATTATTTTGCGATACATTAAAAATTTAAATGTGAGACCTCAAATTCTAAAAATTCTAAAAAGAAAGGGGAAGACATTGGTACTGGCAATTATTTTTTAATATAACAGCACTATCACAGGCAGCAAAACAAAAAATAAACAAATGTTATTGCACCAAACCAAAAATTTTCTACACAGCAAAGGAAACACCAAAATGAAAAGGCAACCTGTATGCATGGGCAGACTGATGGTTGAGGGGAGGGGGTGTGGGGAACTGGATGGAAGAAGGTGAAGGGATCATCCAAAGGACATATATGCATAACCCATAGACACAGACAACATGTGGTGATGGCCAGAGGGGAAAGGTGGTGGGGCTGGAGGTAGATGGACAAAGGGGAGGGAATGGGGACATCTGTGATAGTGTCAACAATAAAAGTAAAGGTTTTTTTAAAGGCAACATATACAATGGGACAAAATATTTGCAAACCTTATATCTGGTAAAAGGCTAATACCCCCAAATTTTTAGAAATGTATGCAACTAAATAGCAAAAGAGCCAATAATGTTGATAGCAGCAAAATTTACAATAGCCAAGTGCTGGAAGCAACCTAAGGGCCCATCAGCAAATGAATGGATAAAAAAACTATGGTACATTTACACAATGGAATTTTACGCAGCAGAGAGAAAGAAGGGGATTCTACCCTTTGCAACAGCATGGATGGAACTAAAGATCATTAGGCTAAGTGAAATAAGCCAGACAGTGAGGGACAAATACCATGTGATCTCACCTTTAATTGGAACATAATCAACAAAAGAAAAAAGCAAACAAAATATAACCAGAGACATTAAAATTAAGAGCAATCTAACAATAGCCAGAGGGGAGAGGGGAGAAGACAGTGGGGAGAAAGTTTTGCAGGAACTAGTATGAAGGATACAAGGACAAAACCAAGGGGGAGGGTGGAACCAAGAGAGGGAAGTGGGCTTGGCTGGGGGGGGGGGTGAGAAAATGCAGACAACTTTAATTGAACAACAATAAAGTAATTTTTAAAAAAAGAACAAATAATCCAATTGAAAATGGACAGATGACTTGAATGGATATTTTTCCAAAGAACATAAACAAATGGGCAACAGGTATTGAATACATGGAAAGATGCTCAACATCACTCATTCCCATCATCAGAAGAAAGCAAATCAAAACGACAATGAGATATCATGTCACACCTGTTAGAATGTCTCTTATCAGTGAGTAGGAGATAATTGTTTGAGGGAGTGGGAGGAAAAGAGAGCCATTTTTAGTACTCTCATTGGTGGGAATAAAAACGTGTATTTCCATTATGGAAAATAGTATGGAGCCTTCACAAATACAAAAAAATATGATGCAGCAATCTCACTTCTGATTATGCATCCAAAGGAAGTACAATTAACATCTTGAAGAGATACTGGCACTTCCAACTCCATTGCACAATTATTCACAAAAGCCAAGAAGATATGGATAAAACATAAATGTCTACGAATGAATAAATAGATAAAGAAGATGTGCTTCATTTCTCTCTCTCTCCATATATATATATATATATATATATATATATATATATATATATATGAATGAATATTATTCCATGATAAAGAGAAAATCCTGGTATTTGCAACTACATGGATGGACTATGGAGGCATTATAATAACTGAACCATCAGACAGAAAAAGACAAAAGTATACAACTTTCTTATATGTAGATAAAAAATTCAAACTCACAGAAATAAAGAATAAATAGGTGGTTTCCCAGGGCTGATGTGGGGGAAATAAAGAGGTACAGGTCAAAGCACACAAACTTTCTGGTAAAAGATGTTTAAGTTCTGGAAAACAAATGTATAGCAAGGTGACTCTAGTTAACAATTTTGTAAGGTTTGCTTCAGATTGCTAAGGAAGCACATCTTAAAAGTACTCATCACAAAAAGTTATCGATATAAGGTGCTTTTTGTGTTAACTAACCTTATCTGGTAATAATTTTGCTATATATACATACATCAAGTCATTATGTCATACACCTTAAAATTGCACTTATATTTCAATAAAGATGAAAAAATATTTACTCTGATGCAGTGGGTGAGAATGTACACTCCACCTAAGACAATTTGGGAGTGAAAAATTAATTGTGAAAAAATAAATTCTATCTGTGGCAAATGGAGACAGAGCTTTTCATGTGTCCTTTGAATATAGACATTTATAACTTATACAGAGTGGGGCAAAAGTAGATTTACAGTTGTTCAAATGGAAAATAATACAATAATTAATGGATCATAACACAAAAATAAACTCTGTGCTTTCCACACTCAAAACTGTAAACCTACTCTTCTCCTACCTTCTATGCTTCAGACTTGTAACAAGGAAGACAAGAAGAGTTGGTAGAATATCCCAAGAGTGGAACAGAGGACCTAGTAAAAGAGCTTGAAGAGTCCACAAATTCTGACTGGGACAAACCGGGGCCAATGTGAGGGATTTAGAGGTTGTATCCAGGACTACAATACAGCACAGATGGCAGCCTCTCATTCACTCTGACTCCTAAGAAGGGTGCTGGGAAAAGTTCCTCCTTCAACATCACAAGTCTCTGTCTCCCAGGAGTAGAGTCATCCTGGACTCACTTCCTTTCCCTACAGATACTCTGGTGTCACAAAGAGCTTAGTAAATGCAGAACTGGGACATAGTCACAATAAGCTGCTGTAGACTGAGCATCTGCTCTATGCCAGGTAAGTTTCCATGAACTCTAGAAAATTACTCACTACTCACACCAAACCCTTACATCAGGGGTATCAAACTCATTTTCACCAGGTCCCCATCAGCCTCGAGGTTGCCTTCAAAGGGCCAAATGTAATTTTAGAACTTTATAAATGTACCTATCCCTGAAGTGTTAAGTGAGAACTCGGCACTGCCGCCAGGTGGAAACAAGGTGCTGGGCTGAATAAAACAAGGTGGAGGGCCAATTCATCCCTTGGGCCTTGTGTTTGCCACCTGTGCCTAAGATGGAATTTTTCTCGTTTGTAAGGGAACAAAGACTTCAGAAAAGAAGCTCATTTTTTATCAAGAGAGAAATATTCAAAAACACCTGGAAACTTGTGTATATGGAAGCTGAACATCTGACCTGCTGAGGTCAGACCTGAGGTGGGTGGGAGGACTCTTGGAGGAGAAGGCCTCAAAATACGTGCACCTGACTCTGACACTGACAGCAGCCTTCAAAACCCAAAGACTTGTTCACACACCAAGATGGACTGCATCAATAACTGGGAGCTGGTTACAAATGCAGAATCTCTCGGCCACCCCAGACCTGCCTGATCAGAATCCACATTTGAACAAGGGCCCCAGGTGACTCACATGCACATTAATGTTGGAGAAGTTCTGGTTGAAAACAGTGTTTCTCAACCTCCCCATTGCTGATATATTTGCTGAGTCATTCCTTGTGTGGGGGTTGTCCTGTGCATGGTAGGATGTTGAACTGCATCCCTGGCCTTAATCCCCTAGGTGCCAGAAGCACCTTCCCAGGTATGACAATCAAAAATTTCTTCAGATATTTGCAGGTTTTCTCTGAATGCCAAATCATTTGTGATTGAGAGCCGCTGGCCTAGAGCAGGAAAACTAGAAATATCTTCTTGCATTCTCATCAAAGCACATTCCTTACTCAGTTCATTATTTGAGGTCAATCCCATAACCCTTAAGAGTCACATTTCTGCTCTGGCTGGTGTGGTTCAGTGAGCTGGGCATCGTTCCACAAACAAAAAGCTCACTGGTTCCATTTCCAGTCATGGCACATGCCTGGGCTGGGGGCCAGGTCTCCAGTAGGGGGCAGACCAGAGGCAACCATACATTGCTATTTCTCCCTCTCTTTCTGCCTCCCTTCCCCTCTCTCTAAAACATAAATAAGTAAAAAAAATATTTAAACAGTCACATTTCTGCAAATGTGGAATGAAGCTTCTAATCACATGGTTATCATAGCATGGGCTTTTACAAAATAGGTGAGATGATTTGCATAAGATTCTAAGCTCAGCCCATGGCACATTACAACATCTAAATATATCTTTTGGAATTATTAAATGTTTTAGAGATGAAGAAAAAATGACAGCTTCAAACTTATGTTAAAAGCATAAAATTCCTAATTGATTTATCAAAAGCAGTATGAAGCCCAGGATTACTGTACCCATGGTTTTATAGCAAGGGAATGCTGTTCTCTTCATAGTAGAAAAGGGAATAGAATTTTCTAGAGACATCAGAGGCTGTCCCCTCAAAATCAATGCTTTCAAGACCCAAGGAAACAGAACAAGAAAAGTTCTCAGTCTTAGATTTGGAGAAGACTTTAACTCAGGGCTGTGAAAAGTTTCAATGTTCAACTCTGGAAGGCAGGAGAGTTCATGGAGGAATAATAAAAATTGGATGCAGCTCACTTCTAAATTGGTCTCTTAAGAACTGTGAGTGAGCAAGGAAATTTCCATTCTATCCAAACAAGTTCTCCTGGGGAAAATGCATTCAGGGCTTGGAGCAACTGTGGGGAATGTGTCCAATAATTAGACACAGAGAGCAGATACAGTAAATATACAAAGCTGTATGTGTCTCTTCTGCCACAGTTCCTGAGTTTGCTCAACCTTGACCTAGTCAGTTGAGGAGGAATGATTTTTGCACTTGGAGACCTCAGCTTGGCTCAGAGACCACTGCTTTACTCCTTCCTTCTGTCTTGTCTGGAGACAGAGCTCCAGACTCCATCATCAGCCATCCACAGAGCAATTCAGACTTTCACCCAAAGACCTTCTTCTCAGAGCCTCATTCAGGTGAGTCTCTGAGCTCAGTAGGTACTGAAGGAAAGGGTGAGAGAGACTGGAAGCTGAGTACTTCCACCCGAGGTCACCTGAGAGCCTAACCAACATATCCCAGAGCTGAGGGATCACTGTGTTTGTTTGCTTGGTTAACTAATTAATTGCTAAGCACTTTATTTTATATGTTAAAAAAGAGAAGTTTGTTGAACTCAGTTATACAAGGATCATTGTTGACAATTAACTGATGAAATAAAAGTCCAGTTGGCCCTGACCAGCGTGGCTCAGTTGGTTGGGCATTGTTCTACAAAGGCAGTGTGATTCCAGTCAGGGCACTTGCCTGGTATGCAGGCTGAGTCCCCAGTAAGGGTGTGTGCGAGAGGCAACTGATGGATATTTCTCTCTCACATCGATGTTTCTCTCCCTTCCCATCTCTCTAAAATCAAAACGTAAAAAAAAATTTGAACTCTACATCAGATAACTAAATCACTTGTCTCTATGTCATTTAGTTCTTTTTCCGGAGATTTCTCCTGTTTTTTTTCATTTGTGCCTTTTCTTTTACTCCCCATTTTGGCTCCCTCTCTATGTTAGTTTCTGTATATTAAGTAGACCTCCTATGACTCCCATTTTGACAGAATGGTTGTATGTAGCAGGTGTCATGTGGAACCCCGTGATGCAGTCTCCTTGATCACCAGAGCTGGGTGCACCATCAATGTCCTCTCTATGAGTTATGTGTGCCCTCCTGTAGTAATTGATTGATTGATATTGACCCATTCATGCATGAGTTCAACCAACAAGCTGGCTGACTGTGAGGATTAATCCCAACCACAAGGCATGAGCCACTGTGCAAGTGCTGACAACATCAAGCAGAATTCCCCTCAGCAGGGTCTGGTGACTGCCGAGGTCTCCCTTTGGATATGCTGCTTGTGAAGCTAACTGAATCTTGCACTGATGTTGTTTGAAGCTGGCCACTGGGTATCTTGGTTTGGGGCCTCTTGGAGGGACTCTGGTGTGAATCAATGTCAGTGGCTGCCCATGAAATGCCCCGGGCAATGTATTTGGAGCTACAAAGTAATCCCTAATTTGTGGGTGCTTCTGCTGAGCCTGAGTGTGCACCAAGGCTGGTTTTGAACACTACCAGGTCCAGGGCATTGAGCTAAAATTCTAAGGCATCCCAAGATCTGGCTATGCCTACCAACTGCCTATCAGGCTCAGTCGCTGAAAGAGCTTCTGGTGGTGTTCGAGTTGCACAAGGTCAGTTCTCATTGACTCACGAGACAGAGACAAGTGGTATTCACCAGATAGCACAGGTTAAAACTTGGTGCCAGTGCTGGGTTCGTAGCCACTCAGCAAATGTCCAGGGTGTACCAAGTCTAGCTGCCATCCACTGGGTATTCTCACACACCTTGTGGTGGGTTGGGGTCTCAGGAAGTCATCAAAGTGAGGCCAGAAGCGTTTATCAGGTTGAATAGGTCAAGACTGGCAATGTGAAGAAATGGCTCTGCACATATGAAATGGGGTCATATGAAGGAAAAATGACCCCTGTCCTTGACCTTGACAGTGTGGAGCCATGGGGAGAACAGAAAGTGGGGATAGTGAGGTTCACAGGAAAGTGAGAAGACTGGACCCATCCCAAAGCCACACAAGTGGGTCACTGACACCCCCAAGTCTGTTTATACCTCTACACCCTGATGCAGACAGCTGAGTTCTCAGCAGGTGCAAGCTCCACAGGGTGGGGCAACAGGAAGTCATAAGGTTGGGGCTATTACTTTCACCCAGGCTGAGCCAATGGAAGTGCCTGCTCCACCCAAGAAAGATGGCATCTGCAGTGCAGGAGAGTGACTCAGGCCAGGGGCTCCAGGTGCCATCCCCTATGCTCTCTCCCTAGAGCACCAAACCCGTCTCTTTTCATTTGACTTTCATCTTCTCCTCCCTTCCTTTGCCAG
The DNA here is from genome assembly GCF_021234435.1 of Artibeus jamaicensis. NCBI lineage: Eukaryota > Metazoa > Chordata > Mammalia > Chiroptera > Phyllostomidae > Artibeus > Artibeus jamaicensis. The sequence goes on from NW_026521380.1 coordinate 114,585, forward strand.
AGCCCCAGGTGAGTGGCTGCAAATGAGATTTTGTATGTTGAGAGTTTAAAGAGGGCACCTGGGCCTCTAGCAGACTCCCATCTCTCCCTGGCAGACAGAATCCCCACAGATTTCCATAGGCAGGCTTTATGTGGGCATCTCTTCCCAGCTCTGGTGCACTAAGCTGGGGACCCCAGCTTTGGGTTGGGACCCCACCCTTCTCAGGGGGAACTTTTGCAGCTGAGATATCCCTCTGGAATCTCAGCCATGGCCCATGGGAGTGGGGACAGTCCTTTTCGTGTCTTTGCCCTATTACCTGTCTCAATGTGGCTTCCTCTATGAATCCTTAGTATAAGACTCCTATTAAGTTAGCCTTCAATTGGGTATTCAGTCAGACTGCTCTCTTTTAGTTGTAATTCCAGTTTGTTCCTGGGAGGAGGTGAGGATAGTTTCCACCTACTCTGCTACCATCCTCTGAATTCACTATCTTTAATCTGGGTATATTTTCCCTGTATTATTTTTATATCCCATTTAAAATTCCATTTTCTAAGAATTGGTTTCTATATAAAAACACAACTTTGTGAAAACACAGAAGTGAACAAAGCAGATGAGGTTTCTTCTCATTTGATCTTGTATTAAATGAGGAGCAAGTGTGTGTATGACACAAGGCCCTTGGAGGTACAGCATGTGAACAAAGGGGACAGATTACCTGGCCTGAGGAAGACTGTACAGTGAATGGTCTGAGGACCTTGGGTCTTTGCATGTTGCACAAGGAAAGAAACCAGAAGAGGAGTGTGCCCATTGAATGTGTCAAAAAAGAGATCAAATCCCAAAGCCCAAGAATAACAAAGAAAAAATGTCCTAAAGACCTGCCTCATCTACTGTTGGGCCATAGAAAATCAAGGGTGACTGAATAAACAGGTCATAGATGTAGGAATGACAATTGGGTCAAGAGCTGAGGGGAAGCTCTGATGAGGGGGTAGAGTGGGAAAAGGGTCAGATTTTTTTAATGGTTGTTTAAATACACAACAGAACATGGCCATCACAATAGAGAGCCCAAGGTTCTTTTGTACATGGGAGGGATAAAGACAGGAATTGCTGGGAATCATTCCTACAGTGTACCAGGCAACGATCTGGCTAACTTAGGCTGTAGCCACTCCAAACTGAGTCAGTATGGCCAGGGCTGAGAAAGACATGCAAATAACATAACAATGGTCATAGAGCATGTGTGCGTGTATGTGACTTGTGCATGTGACAGTCCTCAAAACAGGGGTAGGAGGGAGCATATATGGCTAGGTAACTCTTACAAAGAGGGTCGAGAAATCAGTCAAGAGGAGGCACTGAGGAGGGTATCTGTCTCCTTCACGGGACACATTTGCAACAAGATTAATCAAGGGCAAGAGGAGTGTGGACAAGGAAGTCCCTGTGTCTGAGGTTTTAGCAGCAGCAGAAGCAGCAAGGCCACATCACTCCAATGTGTCTGACACCTTCTCTCCTCCTCTTTCTCATGCTTATTTACTGCCAACACCAGCTCCCTTCCTCAGGCTGAACATTAAAACAAATGCACAGACCAATCACTCTGCTGGGCATACACATTCCCATGTAACCTTGAATCTCCTTGCTCTCTTACTGGAGTTCTTGTGCTAATGCCATTTTGTTTGAGGTCTTGCATAAATAGCCACAAAAAATTAAATATCCAATTTATTTATTTATAACTGCTTTTCTTTCATCATACCACCTATCACCATCCAAAATCTTATATATTTTTATTATTTGCCTCTATGTTCTTTCTCCATCACTGCCTTGTAGCAATTTTCGTTCTTCAGCACACAATACACACAGCCTAGACAGTGCAGAAAACATGGTCAGTGCTCAATGTGCATTCCTAAAATATGAGGGGAGACCCAAAAATGTGGAATTATCTTTTTTAGGGTAGGCACCTTGTAGTGCAGGCTTCCCTGGATAAGTAAGTGTTCTAGGAACCCACGTGTATCAATGAATCTGCTGGTGTGAGAGTCTCTATGTGGCTTCTGTGAATCATTTTTGAAGACTCTTCCAATGTATTTGACGAGTGCACCTGCCCACACCACACTGAGTGTTCAGCAGTTTTTGACCAAAAACATCACAACCGCCCTACCCCACACTCCCTATTCATCAAATATCAGCCCGCATGATTTTATTTTGCTTCCCCAGATGAAAAAGGCCCTCCAAGGGAAATGTTTTGGCAATCTGAAAGAAGTCAACAAAAAATAGCAGAAGCACTAAAAGGCATCAGACTGCATGAGCTCAAACATTGTTTTGAACAATGGGAAAACATCTTGATAGGTGTATTGAACCTAATGGAGGGCACTTTGAAGGTGACTGAAATTTAAATATGTAAAAATAAATGCACAATATTTTATAAATAAACCTATGGTTTTAGTGAGTCCCACTTCAAACATGAAAAACTTCGCATTAAAACTGTAGGATACACCCTGGCTGATGTAGCTCATGGACTGAGCATGGGCTGTGAACCAAAGGGTTGCTGGTTCCATTGCCAGTCAGGGCACATGCCTGGGTTGCAGGCCAGGTCCCCAGTGGGGGCGTACAAGAGGTAACCACACATTGATGTTTCTCTCCCTCTTTCTCCCTCCTTTCCCCTCTCTCTAAAAATAAATAAATAAAATCATTTTAAAAAACCCTGTAGAATATGTGATGCCTTAGGGGAAAAGATGATCAGTATAAAAGTTTCATATCACAGTTATCATGGGGGACTTCCCAAAAGGGGGTCATACCTATAGACAATATGTTAACATTAATTTTTGAGTGACAATATAAATTGTAGCATTTCAACTTGTCGTTAATTAGTCATATTGTTTTCCTCTTTCCTGGTAGTCACCTCCACTGCATGGAACCAGGCAATGGTACACAAATTTCAGAATTTCTTCTCCTGGGACTATCAGAGGCACCAGAACTGCAGCCCTTCCTATTTGGACTGTTCCTCTCCATGTACCTGATCACTGTGTTGGGAAACCTGCTCATCATCCTGGCCATCAGCTCAGACTCCCACCTCCACACACCCATGTACTTCTTCCTCTCCAACCTGTCCTTGGTAGACATTGGTTTCATCTCCACCACCATCCCAAAGATGCTGGTGAACATCCAGACACAGAGCAAAGCCATCACGTATGCAGGCTGCATCACCCAGATGTATTTTTTCATACTCTTTATGGGGTCGGATAACTTCCTCCTGACTGTGATGGCCTATGACCGGTATGTGGCCATCTGTCACCCCCTGCACTACACGGTCATCATGAACCCCCGGCTCTGTGGACTGCTGGTCCTGGTGTCCTATATCACAAGTTCCCTGTATTCCTTGTTGCAGACCTTAATGGTATTACAACTGTCCTTCTGTGCGGACTTGGAAATCCCTCACTTTTTCTGTGAATTCAATCAGATGGTCCAACTTGCCAGTTCTGACACCTTTGCTGCAAACATCGTGATGTATTTTGGAGTTGGGGTGCTGGGTGGTGGCCCCTTTGTTGGGATCCTTTACTCTTACTCTAAGATAGTGTCCTCCATACGAGCAATCCCATCAGCTCAGGGGAAGTATAAAGCATTTTCCACCTGTGCATCTCACCTCTCAGTTGTCTCCTTATTTTATGGTACAAGCCTAGGTGTGTATCTCAGCTCTGCTGGTACCCACAGTTCACAGTCCAGTGCAACAGCCTCAGTGATGTACACTGTGGTCACACCCATGCTGAACCCCTTCATCTACAGTCTCAGGAACAGAGACATAATGTGGGCTCTGAGAAGATTAGTTGGGATGGCAGCTATAAAAGGACCAATTATCCTTGGGCTAAAGAAATGCCCATGATTGCAGGGCTCAAAGCCTCAGAGCCAGATGTTGTGACTCTTCAATTGGGTTCTGGTTTTAAAAGTTGCTCCTTGAACAAGGGGAAGGGAAGGAGAGAGGGAGAGAAATATCAATGTATGGTTGCCTCTCCTGTCCTCCCCCCGCTACGCCAGCCAGGTAAAAGTTGCTCCTTTTATTTATTTGCTGGAATTCCTATATGTTTGTTTCAACTACTCCACACAGTTTAAGTGACCACTTAACCTGAGCTTTCTGCTCTGTCATACAGAGCAGATTCTCCCTGTGCTTTGTCTCCCTGTGCTCATACACAGCTTCTCCCTGTGCTTTGTTTCTACTTTTACAGTTTTCCAGCCTTAATCAGAAACACCTAAAATCCCAGTTTATTTCACAGGCAACAGGGATTTAAGAATAACTTCTTCTCCAATGATGTACAACAATGCATGTAACTTGTTCTTGTTTTATAGTCACAAGTGGTATTACTCAAGTGGACAAAACTGCACTTGGCTACATACATCATTTACAAAACTTCATTCCAGGAAATCTACAACCACTGTTTGCACTTTTGTGTCCCTCTTTCTTTGTACATCGCTACCTTAACTGCTCTTCCTGAGGATGCAGACTTGAGCACTGTTTTGTTTAAGTCTCAGCCTATTGACAGTGGTGCTATAGGCTAGGAAGGCCTGGGGCACTGGCTGGGTCCTACTGCTCATTATTCAGACTACAGTAGTGGCTGGACTGGCCCTTAGGGTCCTGATAATAATTGCTACAACCATCAGAAAACTAGGAAAACACAAGGGTCATTACTCACACAGCTCTCAGGGACCACACAGTAAGTCATGGGGAGAAAGAGATAGAATGGACTGGAGCTCTGCCTTTGCCACAGCTGTGGCAGTAGAGGAAGAACCATGCAGCTTTGGCAGAGTGGGGACCCCGTGGCTTTGGGGTGCTCCCTTTTTCCATGTGGCTTAGGAAACAGGAGAGACTTTGCCTGGAAGAAAAGGGGTGAAAGGTCTCTTGCTGGTGGGCAAGGAGAAGGTGCCACATGGCTTTGGATTAACTGGAGATTGTGGCAGCGACACAGCTGATGGTGCCAGGAGCCCAAATCACTGACTTCAACTTCTTTTCCTGCGATATGGTGCCCCAGACTAGGGCAGAGGCAGAAGGAAGGACTGTGTGTGTCTGTGGGTAATCTAAAGGACTTTAATATTTTAATGAAGACATAAAGTCACTACCCTAAGTCTGTATAGCTTTTAAATAAATAATTCCTTTCCTTTTCACAAATCTCTGGCATTGACAGTGGTCTTTTTTCTGGCGGTGGGCATAGCAAACCTAGTGGGGGGGACCCTTGGAGAAAAAGGGGAGGTCCTTCTCAGTAATAGTGTATTGTACACACACCCCCAGTCTTTTCTGTAACAGGAATATGGTGATTACATTAGTCCCACAGCACATTTATTGTCCAACTTTTTATCTAAAAGTCAACTGATCAGCAAAAGTAGCCCATCTACTACTTTAATGACCCCCCCACCCTTGGTATAAAAATATGTTTAAAAGTTCTGGGGATTAGGATGCAGACCTCTTTTGGAGGATCCTACTTATCCACTATAGGGGTTTTTTTTAATACATTATTTGGTATCATTTTAAGGTCTTTATCTTCAAAATGGACAGACTGTTTTTCAGAAGCTTGTTATTCAATGTTGTTTAAGGGCCTTTATACCAAAGAGCCAAAGTCAGAATGTATAACAGCTTCTGGAGTAAGTGAATACACTATTCACTCAAATTACATGCAGATGAAATGTTGGTTCAGAAGGCCTAAAACAGCCTATACTAGACTCTGAGCCGCAGCCTTGGTGGTCAAAGAGTGGTCCTCAGGACAGGACCTGCAGCATCAACACCACCTGGGACATTGTTTGATTTTCAGAATCTCTGGCTCACCAGGATCTGCAAAAGAACTAGAATCCTGGGTGATTCATATGCACGCTGAAGTTGGAGAAGTGCTGGTGTAGGTTAGGCTTTCTCACCTTCTCATGTTGACAGTGGAGGAAGGAAAACCATTTCTGATGGGAATTACAGGTATTTAGCAGCCTCCCTCCAGACATTGCCAAACATCCCCAGGGGCAAAATCGCCTCAGGCTGAGAATCACTGGCCCAGGGTTTGAAAACTGGAAGCAACCTGACAAATTCCAATCAAGGCCCCTCTGTGGCCCTGGCCTGCACCGCAATGGTTGCAGTGTAGTCCCAATGTTCCAAAGTTGCAGGTTTAATTTCAATGCAGAGCACATGCAAGAAAATCCAATGGATGCATGAATAAGTGAAATAACAAATCCATGTTCAATCTCTCTCTCTCTCCCTCTCAAACTTTATTTGAGAGAGAGAGAGAGAATCTCACATAAACAATTTTTTTTCAAAAAGAAGTATGGGTGGTGGGAGGGGTGGAGGTGGAAAGGAATATAAGGGGGATAAATGGTTGCAAAAATACAATAAAAATAATATTTTTAAGTTTGTAAAATCTACAACAAAAAAGAGGACAAAAAATAAGGAGCCCATCTCTTACTCTGTCCATCCCTTAATCAGTTGGTAGATGACTAAACCCCTTCTGACCTATTCTGCAAAGGGGAATAGACTTCATAACAATACTACCTCGTGTAATGGACCTTTCAAACATTTTAATCAGGTTGTGCTTATAAGATGCCTAGCTCATCCCTGTCTGGTGTGGCTCAGGTGACTGAGCGTCAGCCTGTGTCCCCAGGGTTGTTGGTTCCATTCCTAGACTAGGATACATGCCTGGGTTGCAGGCCACATCCCCAGTAGGGGGCACACAAGAGGCAACAACACATTGATGTTTTTTTTCTTCTCTCCTTCCCTTCCCCTCTCTCTAAAAATTAATGAAATCTTTAAAATAAAAAAAGATGCTAAGCTCAGGTTATGTGGATTGAGACTATCTGAGTCTATCTCTCATAATTAACATATTTCATAATGAGGCACTAAATGACAGCTCTTAAGCTATGAAAGAAGTCAAAATCCCTATTATTTTCACAAATGTGTCAGGAAGGAAAAGAGTGTGGTGCCCAGGACTGTATGTCAAAGGAAATCAGCTCCCCACTCATTGAAGAGGGGATAGCAATGCTCTGGAGAAGGGTCAATGGGACCTGGTCCTGAGAGATTTCTTCATCTCAAATGTTGGAGAAAATGTTAACTCAGAGTTGGGATAAGGTGGAGGAAGTCAGACCTCTGGAAAACAAGAAGATCAAGGACAAGGAGAAATAACAACTGACTTCACTTCTTCTACTCTGGTCACTTGGGATCAGAAAATCATCAGGAAAAGTTTCCTTTGTGAATTCCAAAGGCTCAGGGAGAAATCAGGTACTTAGAGGTGGAATACCATGAGGGAAATGTGCCTGATGAGCAGTTATAGAGAGACTATAAATATCTCCCTGTGCAACCTCTCAGCTCCTACCTTGCTAGGCAGAATGTTTCTTGTTAATTCCCAAATCTGGCTCAGGGACTGATGCTTGAGTCCCTCCTGCTGTCTTGTGTGAGACAGAGCTTCAGTCTCCATTACCCACCATCCAGGGACCAATTCTGACTGGCACACAGAGACCTTCCTTTCAGAAAACCCATCCAGAGGAGTCTGAGAGCCTGGTACGTACATTAGGAAAGGGTCAGAGAGGATGGAACCTGAGAACTATTACCTGAGTCACTGCGACCCTAATCAGCCCAGCCCCAAGACCAGATATCTCTGTTTGTATTCTTGGTTAAGGAACTAATTTATAGTTAATTTACTTAACATGTTAATAAGGACGCATCTGTTTGAGTCTGAGCACCTGGGCCATAGCTGACAGGTGATGGGCCTGGGAGTCCAGTGGGAAGATGCTGCACAATGAGTGAGATGCAGAAAATGACTGTAGGAAAGTGAAAACACTTCTCAGAGAGTTTTGCTGTTTTCAGAGATGAAATAGAGCCTTAGATGTGGAGAGCAGTTCAGTGAAGTGAAAGCGTTTGTACTAAATTTCTAAGATAGCGTGTATTTCAGCCTGCTTTCTATTCATTGAAAAGATCCAACCAGTGAGGCAGACAGCACCTTGCAGCAGCAGTCAGTGAGACAGACATTGCAGTATCTTCTCTCATACTGAATATTCACATGAAAAAGTTATTTAACAAATCTAAAGTGGAATAACACATATTAAATTCAATTACTACCTTGTCATATGGAAAATGTCCATATATACTGACACCTAGTTCTGGAATTATTGAATGAATAATAACTGCATCTGCTATGTGCCAGAACACTCAAGGAACAGTATATATTAGATTCTTGTATGTCTTGCCCTGGCTGGTGAACATTGGCCTGTGAACCAAAATGTCACCGGTTTGGTTCCGTGTCAGGGCACATGCCTGAGTTGAGGACCAGGCCCCCATTTGGGGACAAACAAGAGGCAACCAATTGATGTTTCTCTCCCTCTACTTCTCCCTCCCTTCTATATCTGAAAATAATTTAATGAAATCTTTTTTAAAAAATAAATAAATAAATTCTTTTTGTCTAAGTCTTCAACGATTTAACTGTAAGTCATGTTCATATCATTAAATTATTGCTATTTTATGTCTTATTTCATTCAATTTTGCTTACACTTTAACCTGGTCTCATTTTATCTTCATTCTTCATATTCTTAGTTTGGTTCTTGTATGAGTTCACATCTATTCACATACCTTTGTGAAAAACCCAAAATGAACAAAGTAGATGAGGTTCCTGCTCTTTGGATCAATCAGTACAACTGCAAGGACAGAGAAAAAATGAAATGAATGTGTGTTGAAATAATGTCCTTAGGCAGAATCATACAAAGAAGGCTCTTTCATCTAAATAGATAGAGTTGTGACGGTGTTGGCAGGGTTTACAAAGCATGGTCTGGGGAGATTTTGCATGTTGGATGAAGACCAGAACCAGGACCAGAGTGTACCAGCTGAGTTTGTCACAAAAGAAATCAAAACCCACAACCCAAGAAGTCATAGAAAAGATGCCACATGAGAATAGGATAAAAGGACGTAACCTCATCCCCTATCGGACCATATACAAATGAACTGGTCTAATAATTATGAATAGGTACAGAGAAAACAAGGCTTCCTCTGCTTGATTTAAAAATGACCAATTTTGTTATACTTTACACGTTTTCTTTTGTGAAGTGTTGGTTCATCCCTTTGTTCTGGGTGTGCAGTATGGAAAGATAACCATCATGGTGTCACCTCTTTTGTCTTGTAGACAAGTTTGTTTGTGTTCTGTTATTATTTTTTCTCTTGTCAGGGGAATGTGTTCAGAGTTCAAGTGCAGCCAATACCAAGGAAGACTTTGCTTCCTCAAACCTGAGCTTATTATATCATTGTTTCCTCAACCATTTCAATTCATTCCTTTCTCTTTCTCTCTTTTCTTCCTCACTCTCTTTCTCCCAGATTTTTATAAAATTACAACTATTATTTATTTTTATTCATTATTGAAGTACAGTTATGCTACCCTAATTTCAGGTGTACAACATAGTGATTTGACATTTATACACCTTACAATGTGATCACCACCACGAGTCTCATAACCACCTGTCACCAAGCAAAGTTATTACGATATTACTGACTGCATTACCCATGCTATCATACTACACTACATGTCCATGACATTTATGCTATAATCGAAAGTTTGTACCTCTTATTCCACTTCACCTTTTTCACCCATTTCCTCACCATCTCCTCTCTGGCAATCCTCTGTTTGTCCTGGGTATCCATCAGTTTGTGTTTGTTTTGCTTTGGTTGTTCATTTGGTTTGTTCTGATTTGTTTTTAGATTCTACATGTAAGAGGAATCATATGGTGTTTGGCTATCTCTGTCTGACTTCACTTAGCATAATGCCCTCTAGGCCCATCCATGTTGCTGCAAATGGAAAAATGTCGTATTTTTTATTGTCTCTGTTTCTATGTTGTGAGTATGTGAAACACAGAGATATTCTCGTATTATTATTATTTATTAATTATTGTATTATTTTCCATATAAACAATGCGTACCTATTTTGCTCCACCCTGTATGTATGTCATTCATTATATATATTCATGTATATGTCACTCATTATCCATTCATCTGTTGATGGGCACCCAGCAATTCTACTTCTGAGTACTTATCTGAGGAAAACAAAAATGCTAATTCAAAAAGATATGGGCATCCCTATGTTCACTGCACATTATTTACAATAGTCAAGATATGAACAGATTTTTTAATGTTTGTTTAACTACAGAGCAGAACATGGCCATCCCAATATGGAGTCCAGGTTTTTTTATTTGCTGGAAGTATAGGACAGGAATTGCTGGGAACCATTTCTATGATGTGCAGGGGAATGATCTGGCCACCTTCGTTGTAGCCATTCCCAGCTGAATCAGTTTGGCTGAGGCTGAGAAAGACATGCAAATAACACAACAATGGTCATAGGTGTGTGTGTGTGTGTGTGTGTGTGTGTGTGTGTGTGTGTGTGTGTGTATGTGTGTGTGTGTGTGTGACTTGAGCATGTGACAGTTCACCAAACAGGGGGACTAGGAATCACATACTCCAAAGTAACTTACAAACAGGGGCCAAACTCAATCAATGGGAAGCACTGAGAAGGGGATCTGTCTCCTTCATGGGACACATTTGCAACCAGATTAATCAAGGGCAAGAGGAATGTGGACAAGGAAGCCTATGTCTGAGGTTTCAGCAGCAGCAGCAGCAGCAGCAAGGCCACATCACTCCAATGTGTCTGACACCTTCTCTCCCCCTCTTCCTCATGCTCATTCACTGCCAACACCAGCTCCCTTTCTCAGGCTGAACATTAAAACAAACACCGTCCTCAGTGCCAATTCTTTTGCTAAGCACCCACTTTCCCACATAACCTTGAATAATCCTCTTTCCTTTCTTACTTGAGTTCTCTGCACTAATGCCATCTTATTTGCAGGTCTTGCCTAAACACCCATGAACACACTCTTCATTTCTTTATACCTGCTTTCCTTTTCTTCTATACCATCGTCACCATCTGAAACGTTATAGATTTTTATTATTTGCTTCTACCCTTTCCTCCATCATTGCCTTATAGAAAATTTTGTTCTTGGGCACACTATAATCATGGCCTGGACAATGTGGGAAATATGGTCTGCATTCAATTCACATTTATGAAACACATGAAGAACTTCTCATTAAAACTGTAGAATACATGATGCCTTATGGGGAAAAATGATCAATATAAAATTTTTGTATGACAGGTGGCACCATGGATTTCCTGAAAGGGGACCGTATTTATACACAATATATTAAAATTATTTTTGGCTGACAATATTAATTGTAGCATTTCCAACTTTTGGGAATTATTCATATTATTTTCCTCTTTCCTAGTAGTCACCTCCACTACATGGAACCAGGCAATGGTACACAAATTTCAGACTTTCTTCTCCTGGGACTATCAGAGGCACCAGAACTGCAGCCCTTCCTATTTGGGCTCTTCCTCTCCATGTACCTGATCACTGTGTTGGGAAACCTGCTCATCATTCTGGCTGTCAGCTCAGACTCCCACCTCCACACACCCATGTACTTCTTCCTTTCCAACCTGTCCTTGGTAGAAATCTGTTTCACCTCCACCACCATCCCAAAGATGCTGCTGAACATCCAGACACAGAGCAAACACATCAGCTATGAAGGCTGCATCACACAGATTTATTTTCTTGTACTCTTTGCAGTGTTGGACATACTTCTCCTGACCGTGATGGCCTATGACCGATTTGTGGCCATCTGTCACCCCCTGCAGTACATGGTCATCATGAACCCCCAGTTCTGTGGACTGCTGGTTCTGGTGTCCTGGATCATGAGTACCCTGGATTCCTTGTTACAGAGTTTAATGGCATTGAGGCTGTCCTTCTTCACAGTCTTGGAAATCCCCCACTTTTTCTGTGAGCTCAATCAGATGATCCAACTTGCCTATTCTGACACCTTTCTTAATAACATAGTGATGTATTTGTCAGCTCTCCTGCTGGGTGGTGGTCCTTTTGTTGGGATTCTTTACTCTTACTCTAAGATCATATCCTCCATACATACAATCCCATCAACTCAGGGGAAGTATAAAGCATTTTCCACCTGTGCATCTCACCTCTCAGTTGTCTCCTTATTTTATGGTACAGTCCTAGGTGTGTATCTCAGCTCTGCCAGTACCCACAGCTCACAGTCAAGTGCAACAGCCTCAGTGATGTACACTGTGGTCACACCCATGCTGAACCCCTTCATCTACAGTCTCAGGAACAAAGACATCAAACAAGCTCTGACAGCATTTTTTGTGAAGGAAATGACCAACAGGCAAACCATCCTAAGACTGAAGTAGTGCCCGTGATTGTTGAGGTCTAAAGCTCAGAGTCAGCTGTTGTGGTTACTTTCAGACTAAGGAAATAGAACCTTCTCTTTCTATTTATTTCCTGAAATTTCCATTTCTTTGACCTTAACTTCTCTAGTCAATTTCAGAAGCTCACTTTATTAAGCTTTCTTCTCTCTTACATCCCACAGCTTTTCCTTTTGTAGTTTTCCTACTTTCCCAAATTCATTTCCATCATGGGTTAGAAGTATTTGGAAAATCCCATATACCTAATGAGACAACATGGTTTTTTAAATAATTTTTCTCAGATGACATATATCATATGAAATAAAATTTTTTACTAAAAGTATCATCCTGAATCATACTATTTCTATAGAGGAAAGTACACTTAATTACCAAGGAATTTATATAATTTTATAAGTGAGGAAATCTGAAACCACTGTTTTTTACTTTTATGACTTTCCTTTATATATATCTTTATGTCTTAACTGCTCTTCTTGACAAGGCAGACTCTAACACACCAGTGTGTTTAATAGGCTGTCCCTGAATTTTATTCTCCTCATTACAATCCTGTTCCCCTTCAGCTCAGTGTTCACAGTCCCTTCTAAGCCCTTTACAAAACAGTTATCAAATACATGTCTCCCACAGGTCTTCAGTAAAAGACAGATTTTGATAAAATTGACCTAATATGACCTTTGAACCACAGGTGACCTCCAATACAGTGAAGCCTAATTTGTAATTACTGTGCAAAATATTTTTCCTCATGATGTACATCTAGGAGCACAAAACATTGGCCTCCATGAGGCTCAGGACTCCATCCATCCTTTCTGATCAAAGAGTGACTGAAGTGAGAGCTCAGGGTCCTGTCAGTCATGTGGACCAGAACCAGCAGTTTTCCTACATAAACATGCATGTCCTTTAAATTTCTCCCAATTTCAGGAAAATGAACCTCCAATGAGAGATCTTAAATATAGTTATCTGTCTTAGAAACAGAGAAAAGACTGACAGCTGCCAGAGGGGAGCTGGTTGGAGCGCTGGCTGAAAAAACTGAAGGGACTAAGCAGTACAAACTGGTAGTTACAAAATAGTCACAGGGCTGTGAAGCACAGCATAGGGAATATAGTCAGTAATATTGTAATAACTTAGTTACTAAGTATGGTGCCAGGTGGATACTGAAAATATTGGGGGGGGTCCTTTTGTAAATTATTGTCTAACCACTAAACTGTACACACGAAACTAATATAACATTGAATGTTAACTGTTATTGAAAAATAAAATTTTAAAAAGGAAGTGCACTAATCATATGTTAGAACACTTAAAAGAGCCATGGATGGTGTGGCTCAGTGGACTGAGCACTGGCCTGCAAACCAAAGGGTCATGGGTTCAATTCCCAGTCAGGGCACATGCCTGGGTTGCAAGCCAGGTCTCCAGTAGGGGACAGAAGAGAGGCAACCACACATTGCTGTTTCTCTCTCTTTCTTTCTCACTCCCATCCCCTCTGTCTAAAACAAAATTAATAAAATCTTAAAAAAAAAACACTTAAAAGAGAAATTAAAAATTAATACTACTTTCAGCATTTAAAAAATAAATTGCTCCAGAGCATTAAAAATGAAGTAAATAAATACATACAAGTTGTCTGAAACGAGCTGAAATGACAGAGTAACCAGGAATGCTGTCTTCAAATAGGAGAACAAATGCCACAATTTTCTTCTTATACTTAGTGTTAATAAATCATCTCTTATACATATTTCTAACTTCTTTTTGTGTCTATTATTCCTTATTGTTCCTTTTGGTTTTCTGTGACTAGAGCTATTTCTAAACCTTGCATCATCTTCAGTCGTTATATCCACATTTGACTAAAGCTCACCTTTCCTTCCATAAGCGTCCCATTTAAATCCATCTACCTTTTTTCTTAGGAGAGAGCATGAACACAGTCCCCCACTACCACAAATCACACAGTCCAGTTTCCCACATTTGGGGAAATCCCAGGAGTCAGCACACCCAGAGTGCAATGGGTGAGCCTCACCCTGGGAAAACCACCTTCACGACATGGTATCTCTCCTGCCAGGAAAGTATAAAATCCATCTCTCTTAACATGAGTAATTATAACTGAGAAACTGCTTCCTCTGCATTTTTAAAAACCCCTCTATTATTTTTTTCATTTCCAAGTTCTTGGAAATCTACTGGATCAGTGACCCATGTTAATATCTTTAAAATATTACTTTGTGTCTTTCAATAAGTTAATTTTAGATTCTCACTCAATTTTGTTCATAAAATCATTTTGAAACCTATTTTTACCCTGATTTTACTCATACTAATGATCTGTATACCATAAGTGGCTAGTTTTTTTCAAAACTTCTCTTCCTATGTTATTTTCACATACACACTCATGTACTTTTGTACAGATGCATGAACAGCATCCTGTCCATCAGAAATGCTCTTTACATGATGCACAGTCTTTTTTTTCTATGTGTACAATCTTCTTACTTACTCAGCAATACCTATGGTCTTCCCTCCAATCAACTAGAGCAATGCTCATTCATTATCACCATGTCTGTGTAATATTCCACAGTTTAGCTGGGCTATTCACACTTGAAAGCCAAATGCATACTTTCTCAATACATTGCTATTATAACAATATATGAAAATATTTTGAGATTGTTACGTTAAAACTATGGTTCTCCACCAGAGATAATAATGTTCCCCCAGGGGAAACTGAGCAATGTTTGGAGACATTTTTGGCTGTCACATGGGAGGTGTCAGTAAAGTCCAGGGATGCTCTGAACATCCTGCAATGGCTGGGAGAGACCACCCCTCAGACAAAGACTTGGCCCAGGATCAGTCCTGCAGAGACTGAGAAGCCCTGCACTAGGGACACAGGTCCTTGTAGTGTGTGTAGCTGCCTTCAGACTGTTCTCTCAATGCTGTAACACTTCACAGTTCTGCCAGGAAAAAAACAGAGCACCCCTTTGCTACCTGTTTAAAAGTCCAGCCCCAGCTCTTTAAGTTTCCTCCAGGCTGATGGATGTGAAAGAGATGTTTTTGTTGTTTGCTAAACTATTACTTATTTTGATCCATAACTCATATATTTTTTAAAAATTTTTTATTTATCTTTAGAGGGGAAGGAGAGAGGGAGAGAAACATCAATGTATGGTTGCCTCTAGTGCGTCCCCTGCTAGAAACTGGCCTGCAAGGAACTGGCCTGAAACCCAGGCATGTGCCCAAACTGGGAAGTGAACCACAATCTTCTGGTTTGCAGACCTGTGTTAAATTCACTGACCTACACCAGCTAGGGCTCATAATTCATATATTTGATGGCCATTTTGAATATTAGTATTATATGCTCATATACACCTATTATTCAACCTTTATCAGCCTTACTTTTTAAAAAACATTTATTTATTTTAATTGTTGTCCAAGTACAGTTTTCTCTCTTTTACTTCCATCTCAAGCCCACCACTTCAGTGCTCCGCACCTCCCTCCCATTTCCACACCCCCTACTTTTTGTCCATGTGTCCTTTATGCTTGTTCCTGTGAATCTTTCCTCTTTTCCCCTGAAATTCCCTCCCCTCTCCCTTCTGGTCACTGTCAGCCTGTTCTTTATTTCAGTGTCTTTGGTTATATTTTGCTTACTTGTTTGTTTTGTGGTTTAAGTTCCTGTTAAAGGTGAGATCATATGGTATTTTTCTTTCACTGCCTGCCTTATTTCACTCAGCATAATGCTTTCCAGTTCCATCCATGCTGTTGCAAAGTGTAGGAGCTCCTTCTTTCTTTCTGCAATCCCACCAACAGTGAACTAGTATTGCCTTTTCTCCACAACCTCTCCAACACTTGTTGTTTGTTGCTTTGTTTATGATGGCCATTCTGACCAGAGTAAAGTGGTATCTCATTATGGTTTTAATTTGCATCTCTCTGATAGCTAGTGATACTGAGCATCTCTTCATGTGTCTCTGGATCCTCTGTATGTCCTTGGAGAAGTATCTGTTCAAGTCCTTTGCCCACTTTTTAATTGGGTCGCTTGTCTTCTTAGAGTGGAGTCATGTAAGTTCTTTGTATATTTTGGAGATTAAACCCTTGTCTGAGGTATCATTGGCAAATATGTTTTCCCATAGAGTTGGTTCCCTTTTTCAGCCGTTCAAATTATTTTTCACAATTATTGCTTCTCAGCTGACTCTTGGGAGACATTTTGGCAATAAAAATGTTATATATTTTATTTAGTTAAACATGTCTGTCTTCGTACTTCTGAGTCTCTTCACTTGATTACAATAGTTTTACCCTCCAATAAAAATTAACACTTAGGGGTTTTTGGGTTTTTTTTAATCATTTTTCAAGTACGGTTTTCTGCCTTTTACTCCCTTCCTGGCCTACCCCCCCATGCTCCCCACCTCCCTCTCATTTCCACCCCCCTTAGCTGTTCTCCATGTGTCCTTTATGCTAGTTCTGCTAAATTTCTCCCCTTTTTTCTCTGAAATTTCCTCTCCTTTCCCTCTGGTCGCTGTCCCCCTGTTCTCTATTTCAGTATCTTTGTATTTATTCTGCTTGCTTCTTTGTTTTGTTGTTTAGCTTCCTGTTAAAGGTGAAATCATATGGTATTTGTCTTTCAACACCCGGCTTATTTCACGCAGCATAATGCTTTCCAGTTCCATCCAAGCTGTTACAAAGGGTAGTAGCTCTTTCTTTCTTTCTGCTGCATAGAATTCCATTTTGTATATATACCATAATTTTTTTATTCATTCATTTACTGATGGGCAGCAAGGTTGCATTCAGCTCCTGGCTATTGTAAATTGTGCTGCTATGAACATTGGGGTGCATAGGTTCTTTTAGATTGGTGTTTTAGGGTTCTTAGGATATAATCCCAGCACTGAAATTGCTGGACCAAAAGGCAGGTCGATTTTTAGTTTCCTGAGAAAATTCCATACTGTTTCCATAACGGTTGTACCAGTCTACAATCCCACCAACAGTGAACTAAGGTCCCATTTTCCCCACAACCTCTCCAACATTTGTTGTTTGTTGCCTTGTTTATGATAGCCATTCTGATTGGTGTAAAGTGGTATCTCATTATGGTTTTAATTTGCATCTCTCTGATAGCTAGCGATATTGAGCATCTCTTCATGTGTCTCTGGATCCTCTGTATGTCCTCCTTGGAGAAGTGTCTGTTCAAGTCCTTTGCCCACTTTTTAATTGGGCTGGTTGTCTTCTTAGAGTGGAGTCGTGTAAGTTCTTTGTATACTTTGGAGATTAAACCTTTGTCTGAGGTATCATTGGCAAACATATTTTCTTACACAATTGGTTGTCTTTTTATTTTAATACTGTTTTCTTTAGCCACACAGAAGCTTTTTATTTTGATAAAATCCCACTTTTTTATTCTTTCCTTTATATTCCTTGCTCTAGGGCATATATCAGTAAAAAAGTTGCTGTGTGAAATATCTTAGATTTTTCTGCCCATGTTCTCCTCTAGGACTTTAATGGTGTCACGGCTTACATTTAAGTCTTTTATCCACCTTGAATTTATTTTGGTGTATTGTGTAAGTTGGTGCTCAAGTTTCATTTTTTTGCATGTAGCTCTCCAGTTCTCCCAACACCATTTGTAGAAGAGGCTATCTTTACTCCATTTTATGTTATTTCCCCTTTTGTCAAATATTAATTGACTGTAGAGAGTTGGGTTTATTTCTGGGCTCTCTGTTCTATTCCATTGGTTTATGTGCCTGTTTTTATGCCAGTACCAGGCTGTTTTGATTACAGTGGCCTTGTAATACAGTTTGGTATCAAGTATTGTGATCCCTCCTCCTTTGTTCTTTCTCAAAATAGCAGCTGCTATTCGGGCTTGTTTATGGTTCCATATAAATTTTTGAAGTGTTTGTTCTATGTCTGTGAAATATGCCATTGGTACTTTAATAGGTTTTGCATTGAATCTGTAAATTGCTTTGGGTAGTATGGACATTTTGATGATGTTAATTCTTCCAATCCATGAACAAGGTATATGTTTCCATTTGTTTGTGTCTTCCTTGATTTCTTTCTTCAGGGATGTGTAGTTTTCTGCATACAGGTCTTTTATCTCCTTGGTTATGTTCATTCTCAGATATTTTATTTTTGTTTTTGCTACATCGAATGAAATTTTTTTCCTTGATTTCTGCTTCTGCTGATTCATTGCTGGTATACAAAAATGCCTTTGATTTCTGGATATTGACTTTGTAACCCACTGTTTTGCCAAATTCACTTATTCGTTCGAGCAGTTTTTTTGGTAGAGTCTATAGGATTTTCCATGTACACTATCATGTCATCTGCAAACAGTGACAGTTTTGCTTCCTCCTTTCCTGTTTGGATGCCTTTAATTTCCCATTCTTGCCTGATCTCTGTGGCTAAAACTTCCAACACTATATTGAATAGAAGTGGTGAAAGTGGACATCCTTGTCTTGTTCCTGATCTTAGTGGAAAAGATTTTAGTTTTTGCCCATTAAGTATGATGTTGGCTGTAGGTCTCTCATATATGGCCTTTATTATATTGAGGAATGCTCCCTCAATTCCCACTTTGATAAGTGTTTTTATCATAAATGGGTGTTGTACATTATCGAAAGCTTTTTCTGTGTCTATTGATATGATCATATGGTTTTTGTCTTTGCTTTTGTTTATGTGATGTATTACATTTACTGGTTTGCCAATATTGAACCATCCTTGCATCCCTGGGATGAATCCGACTTGGTCATGGTGTATGATCTCTTTGATATATTATTGGATGCGATTTGCCAATATTTTGTTGAGGATTTTAGCGTCTAGTTATCAGTGATATTAGCCTGAAGTTTTCTTTCTTTGTTGTATCTTTATCTGGTTTTGGGATTAGGATGATGCTAATAAAAAGCATCATCCTTTCATAAAAGGAGCACCAGCTCCTATGAAGCATCATCCTGCTTCATAAAAAGAGTTTGGGAATCTTCCATCCTTTTGGATTTTTTGTAATAGTGTGTGAAGAATAGTGGTTAGCTCTTCCTTAAATGCTTTGTAGAATTCTCCTGTGAAACTCTCTGGTCCAGGGCTTTTGTGTGACGGGAGTTTTTTGATTACTGCTTGTAGTTCATCTGCAGTTATTGGTCTGTTCAGGTTTACTGCTTCTTTTTCATTGAGTTTTGGAAGATTATGTTTTTCTAGAAATGTGTCCATTTCCACTACGTTTTCAAATTTCTTGGCATACAGTTCTTCATAGTAATTTCTTACAATCCCTTCTATTTCTGTGGTATCAGTTGTAATCTCTCCTCCTTCCTTTCTGATTGTTTTTGAGTCCTCTCTTTTCTTTTCTTGATGAGCCTACTTAAAGGCTTGTCTATTTTCTTTATCTTTTCAAAAAAAACCAACTCCTGGATTCATTGATCCTTAGAATTGTGCTTTTAGTTTCTATGTCATTTAGTTCTGCTCTGATCTTGGTTGTTTCCTTCCTTCTACTTGCTCTGGGCTATCTTTCTTGTTGCTCCTCGAGCTCTTGCAAGTGTAGGATTAGGTTCTTTGTTTGAAATGTTTCTATCTTTTTTAGGTAGGCCTGTATTGCTATGAACTTCCCTCTCAGGACTGCCTTTGCTGTGTCCCATAAGTTTTGGGTTGTTGTGAGACCATTTTCATTTGTGTCCAGAAACTTTTTGATTTATTCCCTTATTTCATTCTTGACCCACTCATTGCTTAATAGCATAACATTCAGTCTCCATTCTTTTCATTGTTTTGGTTTTTTTCCTTTGGCATTGGTTTCCAATTTCAGTCCCTTGTGGTCAGAGAAGATGCTTGGTATTATTTCAATTTTCTTGAATTTATGAGGTTCGTTTTTTGCCCTATCATGTGGTCTATCTTTGAAAATGTTGCATGTGCATTTGAAAAGAATGTGTATTTAGCTTCTTTGGGATGAAAGGCTATATATATATCAGTTAAGTCCATTTCCTCTAGGGCATTGTTCAATGCCACACTATCTTTGTTGATATTTTGTTTGGAAGATTTGTCCATTTTTGACAGTGGGGTATTAAAATCTTCTACTATAATTGTGTTGCTGTCAATATCTTTTTTGAAATCCTCTAAAATTTTCTTTATAGATTTGGGTGCTCCTATGTTGGGTGCATATATATTTATGATGTTAATGTCTTTTTGGTGGAACCTCCCTTGAGTATTGTTAAATGACCTTCTGGGTCTCTCTTTATGGCCCTTTTTTTTTTTTTGAAATCTATTTTGTCTAATATGAGAATTGCTACCCCAGCTTCTTTTCTTGTTCGTTTGCTTGGAAAACTTGTTTCCAGCCTTTCACTTTTAGTCTGTAATGGTCTTCTGTCCTGAGGTGGGTCTCTTGTAGGCAGCATATGTGTGAGTCATGCTTTCTTATCCATGCAGCTATTCTGTGTCTTTTGATTGGAGAATTTAATCCATTTACATTTAAGGTTATTATTGATGGGTATTTATTCATTGCCATTTTTGTACCTGTGTTCCTCTCTTTTTCCCTCTTTTCCTTCCTTTCCTTAAAGCAGTCCTTTTAGTATTTTTCATAGGCCTGGTTTGGTGGAGGCATATTCTTTTAGAGTTCTTTTGTCTTGGAAACTCTTTATTTGACCTTCTATCTTGACTGAGAGACTTGCTGGGTAAAGTAGCCTTGGCTGTAGGCCTCTGGTTCTCATTACTTGGAATATTTCTTGCCATTCTCTTCTGCTTGGATTGTTTCCATTGAGAAGTCAGTAGCTAACCTTATTGGGGCTCCCTTTTATGTTATTACCTTTTTCTCCCTTGCTGCCTTTAAGATTCTCTCTTTGTCTTGGAATTTTGCCATTTTAATGATGATGTATCTTGAAGTAGGCCTATTTGGATTCCTCTGGAAATGGACTCTTTGTGATTCCTGGATTTGTGTGACTTTTTCTCTCATCAAATTAGGGAAATTTTCCATCATTACTCTTTCAACTGGGTTTTCTATCCCTTGTTGTTCTTCTTCTTCTTCTGGTATTCCTATTATTCAAATATTATTATGTTTTGTATTGTCTTGCATTTCTCTTAATCCCTCTTCATTTATTCTGAACCTCTTTTTTTTTTTCTTGCTCTTTCTGGGTGTTTTTTTCTACTTAGTCCTCCGACTTTCTTATCCAATTCTCTGCTTCATCGATCCTGCTTTTGATACCTTCTACTGTGTTCTTCAGTTCAGAAATTGTATTCTTCATTTCCTCTTGTCCCTTGTTGATAGTTTCTATTTCCTTTTTCATGTTGATGTAGTTTGTGGTGAGATCCTTATGGCTCCCCTGTAGTTTTTGGTAGCTCATTGTGAGCTCTTTAAATTTCCTGATAACCAGTGCTTTGAATTCAATATCTGATAGTTGACTTGCCTCTATTTCATTTAACATTCTTTCTGAGGCTTCCTCCTTTTCTTTCATTTGGGGATTGTTTCTTTGTCTTCCCATTGTTTGTTAGACTCTTCTTGTTGGCCTCGGCTTCTAAAATTTATCTGTTCTGACTCTCTGGGTTCATGGTGTTAACTTCTGTGGTAGTATACCTGTGAAATTCAGTGGTGCAGTCTCCTTCAGGTATATTGATGTTCTCAGCTTCCACCTACTCCCGTGTGTGTGTGTGTGTGTGTGTGTGTGTGTGTGTGTGTGTGTGTGATCAATTGGTGGGGGAGGCCAAATGGTTTATGACAGCAGAAGAGTATTCTATAATATTTACAGTCACAGTCAGTAGAGAAGAGATAGAAGATCTTTAGGCTATATTAGTGTTAACCCTAATCTTCAACCCAACTTGCCATTTTTAAGAAACGATGGACAAAACATAAGTTTCTTGTTGGTGAGGGAAGGGTTGTAAGTTGAAACTAGAAAGCAGTGAGGTTGCGGATGGTCAGATTTTGAGGTAAGGTGAAAGTAAAGAATAGTAAATAGGTGTAGTGTATGAGCAAATAGAGTTAATCACTACAATAATAGAATTCAGGAACCTGTATAGTGGGCTAAGATCTGGGAGATGGGTTGTGAAGTATTTACAGTTGTATAGAACAGCTATTATTTATGATAATATTAGAGCAGCAATCATATAACAGACTCTATGTGATCTGTCTGAGTAGGGGGTATAGAGCTTTGGGTAGTGTGGTAAAGGAAAACAAGTGGTGTGATTTATAGAGGATTAGAAATACACTGTGGAGGAAAGAACAGGGAAAACCTGTCAAATAATACAATATAACCAGCCAAGACTAAGAAGCCTATACATAAAGAGGAGGAATACAAAGATACTATTAAAATATAAAAGAAGTGAGAATAATGAAAAGAAATGTGCAGCAACTCATGGCTTCTCTGCTATAGCAAAGTGAAATTTGTCTCTCTGTTTCTACTGTTGAGATGCCCCCTCTTTGGGTCCCACTCTGGTCTTTTCACAGTTCCCAGTTGTTTGTGTCTCTTGTGGGTAAAAGAAAACAAAGCAACAAACAAACATATAAAAAAAGGCAGAAGAAGGGAGGCAAAAGTGATAAGTTTGGGAAGAAAGGAAGAAAGACTAAAACAGGAAAAAAGAAAAGAGAAATAAAGTATTGAAAGATAACGCAATAATAAAATTTAAAAATATAAGATTACTAAAAAAGAAAGTTACTAAAGAAAGGGGAAAAACACCACCAACAACAACAAAAAACCTTCCCTTGTTGGTTTCAAACTATCCAGACCAGTTTTTCTGGTTGCAGCAGGACTTCTCTGGTGGGCTGGGATGCCGCGCATGTTTGCACCGGCATCCCAGCCCACCAGACTGAGCTGTGAGTGCCCGCACACCCGCCAGGCTGCCTGGGTCCTGCGGGTTCTGGCAGAGTCCTTCCCAGACCTGTGGCGGGATTCAAATGCCTCCACTTTCCCACCCACCCTGGATTGCCGCCAGGCTGGGTGGGAAGCAAGCCAAGCTGCCATGGCAGGAGAACACCTCAGTCCACTTTCCAAAAAAAAACACCCCTCTCCAGACAGCCTGCCTCTCAGCCCAGCCCAATCCCCAACCATACAGGTGATGAAAATGCTCCTCTCAATTCTCCCGGACTGGCGACCACAGAGTCTGCAGTGAACATGGCCCTCTGTCTTTGTAACCCTCCCTGTAAACAAATGCAGGCAGGCAAGCAGACAGGTCTCTGCCTGGTGTTGTCCGGCCTTGCTTAGACAGGGAGGGAGGGAGCTGCTGGCCAGCGATGGTCACCTACCTAGGCTGCTGGGTGCCCAGGCTCCTATAGCAGAGACCTCTGGCGCTGGTCTCAGACTGATGCCTCTGGACCCTGACTGCAGAAGCAGAACCGGGCCGCCTGGCTGGGGTCACCAGCCCCCACTGCCGCTCTTGTCTTTACTTTGGTCTCTGAGACCCCACTGACCTGCCATGGTCTGGTCCTTCAGCGTCCGTCACAATATCTGGTCTTTTAATTTCATAAATGCCTGGGAACTGATGGTTTATTGCACTGTTTCTCTGTAGATCTTCCAGGATTTTCGCCCACAAGTCTGGGAGCTGAAATCCACTCCATCCTACTCCATCACCATGTTCCCACCTCCCTCCAATATGTAGTTTTTTTTATCTGTTCACCTAAAAAGTCTTGGTTAGCCTTCCAATGAATAAGCAATCCTTCTGATTTTTTGTAATACAAGTGATCAACTTCACTTGCTTCCAGTTCGATACTTATTTTACCAGCTCTTACTCAACAATCCAATCTTTCCAAATATATTGAGATGCAAACTTTCCATGTGTTAATGTACTTATATACTGAGACTTAATTCCTCAATCATTCAACAACTAATTGCTGAGCATCTGCTGTTTGCCACGATGTCTAGGAACATTCAACATCACCTTCTATGTCTATGCCTTTGCCAACTTAATTGCTAATCCATGTTGATATCATTAAATTATTACTATTTCATGTCTTGTTTCTGTTAGTTTTGATGATCCACTCAATTTTTTGATACAGTTGCTCAAAAATCATTCTGGTTACTCTAATTTCATTCTTCCTGCTATTCCTGTCGTTTTGTAACCTCACATTTATTTAAATGTGTTCTATGTAAGTGCACATATTCCCATACATTTGTGAAAATAGAAAAGTGAACAAAACAGGTTATGCCCTGCTTCTTCAGATCTATTATGATGATGAAGACAGAGCACAATGAAATAGATGTTTGCATAATAACACGCTCAGGCTTAAATCATATAAATAAAGTTACTCAGTATAAAAGGAAAGAATTGTTACAGCATGTGCAGAATTTTCTACAGCACAGTCTTGGAGGCCTTTGCATATTGGATGAAGACCAGACCCAAAATTAGTGTGCACTGGTTTCTCAAAAATAAGATCAAAACCAAAGGCCAAGAAAAACAGAAAGAATGCCACATTAGAGAAGTCAGAAAGGGACCTGCCTCATCTGCAATTCAACTTTATAAAACCCCCCCTCTTTGCAAAGATAATTCACACACGCAGTCATCATCATCGTCATCCCTTGCCACACCTATCTAAATATGGAGGTGCTGCTGAGATTAAAACTAACTTCACATATAGATCAACCACTGCAAATTATGGATTTTATAAAGATCCTGAATCAAAGCAGATGTGAAACCAGGAAACAAACAAGCGAGACAGTTGGACAAATTGGAAAACTGACTAGATATTTGATCATGCAAAAAACTTATTTTAATTGCAGTGTTTGACAATGTCGTATTCCTGTTCTAAAGATCCCTGTCTCTAACAGACACCAACATGTTTACAGATAAAATTGTGCACTCTAAGGCATATATGGCCAGCTCATTCCATAAGATGAGAATACAACTCATTTAAGAGTTGATAATTTTTAAGTAAAGATGATAAACACATGAGGGTTGGCTTTTCTCTGTTCCCTGCCTTTGTAAATGTTTGAAATTTTCATTAAAATATTTTAATATAAGTAGTATATTCAGTTCACTGTTCACATTGCAATTCTTAAAAAAATTAAAACTCACAAATACAAATGAGTCACTCTGCTTCTGATCCTTTTTCAATCTCAATGCATGCAAAGATAACCACTACTCAGAATTTAGCATTCTCTTCTTTAAACTGTCTTACTCTAAAACACAATCACTCATTCCACATTTTTTATTGTTGACACTATTACAGATGTCCCTATCCCCCCCACACACCTTTACCCACCTCCACTTACCCCTCACCCTCCTTGCCCTCTGGCCATCACCACACTGTTTTCTGTGTCTAGATGTTATGCATATATGTTCTTTGGTGAATCCCTTCATCTTCTTTCATACAGTCCTCCCACACCTCCCCTCTGACAGCTGTCAGTCTGTTTCACGTATATCCACACCTCTATGTTGTTTCGCAGTTTATTTTGTTCACTAAATTCTATATATAAGTGAGATCATATGGTATTTGTCTTTCTCTGACTGGCTTATTCCACTTAGCATAATGATCTCCAGGTCCATCCATGCTGCAAAAGGTAACAGTTCCTTCCATTTTACTGCCACATAGTATTCCATTGTGTAAAAGTACCACAGTTCGTTTATCCACTCTACAATTGATGCTCGGGCTGCTTGCATATCTTGGCTATTGCAAATAACGCTACAATGAACCCAGAGGTTCATATATTCTTTCAAATTAGTGTTTTGGAATTCTTAGGATATATTCCCAGAAGGGAAATCATTGGGTCAAAAGTAAGTTTCATTTTTAATTTTCTGAGGAAACTTTATACTGTTTTCCATAGTGGTGGCACTAATCTGCATTCCCACTAACAGTGCACAGAAGTTCCCTTTTCTCCACATCCTTGCCAGCACTTGTGGCTTGTTTGATGATTAGTGGTGTTGAGCATTTCTTCAATATGTCTAAGAACCATTTGTATGTCCTCTTTAGAGAAGTGTCTATTCAGGTCCTTTGCCCATTTTTTAATCAGATTTCTTGTCCTCCTGGTGTTGACTTGCATACGTTTGTAATAAATTTTGGAAATTAACCCCTTATCAGATGTATCATTGGCAAATATGTTCTCCCACTCAGTTGATTCCCTTTTCCTCTTGTTGATGGTTACTTTTGCTATGCAAACACTTTATTATGGACCTGGACACTATTATGCTAAGTGAATTAATCCGGTCAGAAAAAAACAAATACCATATGGTCTGACTTATATGTGGAATCTAATTGACAAAATAGAAAGAGGCATGGATACATTGAACAGAATGACAGCTGTCAAATGGAAGGTGGTAGGGCAGACCTTCTCTCATTGGATGAAAGAAGGTGAAGAAATTAGCCAAAAGACTTATATTCATGACCCATGGATGTTAACAGCAGTGTGGTGATGGCCAGATGGAAAGTGGGGTGGGGTCTGGGAGGAGGTGGGCAAAGGTGGGGGAAATGTGGACTGAAAGAGACTGCTTGGGGAGATGGGCACATGATGCCATTTGTAGATGATGTTTTATTGAGGTGTACACTTGAAACCTGTATGGTTTTGCAAACCAATATAACCCCAACAAATTCTATTTTTAAAAACAGTACAAGTATTTAGATTTTAAATATCTGCTTATATGTTATACCCTTGCACCTAAAACCATGTTAGTCAAAGGTCAACTGCATATAGCAATAAGGAGCATATTCATAAAAACATTGAGAATGAAGTCATAGCCATTTAATAGATCCACAGAGAACATTCCTCAAAGCAAGCTGTCGGTAAATCTGTTCATTGGGTAAACTGGGAAATCAATCTCTTACTGAGTGGACTTTGGGAAACTGGCCACTGCACAAATAAACTAAGTCTTGAGTGTTGGTGGGATGATCTGGTAGTCAGGCCGCCTATAGGTTTCAGAAATAAGTTAGAGAAATGGCTTAGGACTCTGAGTGCTGGGACAGGACTGGTCTTCAAGGAATCTGCAGGGACCTGGGTAGCATGTTGTAAACTCAGGAGTCAGCCTAAGTCTCCCTACACTGGTGCCATCTTCCCCACCTCGCCTCCAAGGTCTCAGAATTAAAATCCAGCAGGACAGACAACGACCATCTTCAGAGAATAGAGTGCCTGCCAGTAGGAATAGAGAAGTCAGGGTTCCTACAGAATCTATGGCCACCATAGATAATGAAGAGACATAACAACAAGAACAAAAAGAAAACAATGAAAAAGGAAAATCATTGGCTTAGTATGGGGAATAATCACATCCCCTTGGAGATACCACAGGGGACGTGGCCATGCCTACAAATTTCTTAAGTGTCAATTCCTGTCCGTTAAAGCCTGGGATAGGGGGAGGAATGGGGAGTGGAGGCAGAGGGCTCCTGGGTTGTTCACTTACATTACCTGGAACTTACAAGGTCCTAGACTCTTCTAAAGCTTTAGGATATTCACTGCTGGGGCTGGTGGCCCTGGGCTGATGGGTATAACCTGCACAGGTAGACAGAGATATGATGAGGATAGGGAGAGATGAGCAAAAGTGAGGAATGAAGGAGAATGTGGGACTTGTGGAGGTACAAAAGGATAGCAGCCCCTCACAGCCAATACAGAGAGTGTCCTGGTCCAGGACATAGGGACCAGCTGGGCAATGCCACAGGGCAGTTTACTATACTTTATTGTAAATAATTATGCTCACACCTAAGTTAGAGACAAAGGAAGTGAAGTTTGGAAATATTCAAACTTTACTAATCAGTAGTCAAAGCATGTGCCCCATGATCCTCCTCTGCGATGTACATGTCATAGTTCCTCCACCCATCTCTCAGAGACCTGGGTGCAAACCCAGCTTGCACATTTCTTGGGATGTTCACTGCACTAAGCCTTTTTCCTCCCATCTGAAAAACAGGAAAATTGTTGAATCCACCTCACAAAGCTGTTTTGAGAATTATATCAGATGATCAAGCCAAGCCATGGTAAATATTATTGGGCTGATATTGGTTGAAGTGCCCAAAAGGTGGTGGATGCTGAGAACTGCTGGCCCCATGAAGTTAATCTTTTTCCACCACCCAGAGACCTGTGGAAAGAGATGGTAGAATTAGCTGACAGGGATGTGGGGACAATGGGCACCATGTCAGTGATTTCCAGCTCAAAGATGTACCACAGGATCTCAGAGTCACAAGCCACCAGCTCAGCCAATGCTTCCAATCTCTTCCACTTATTTCAAGTCAGCCACCAGGCAGGATCAAAGCATATCTCATAGCTGGCTGCCTCCACAGTTTGGTGGAAAATTAAGAACAGGGATAGTGGGTGAGATGGGAGCCTCTAGAAGCTGGAGGCAGCCCCTAGAGCCAGCAAAAGAACATAGGCCCTGGAGGGAGAGAGACCTGAGTTCAAATCCTAGCTCAGCCCCTAACTCACTGTGAAATCTCAGGTACACCACTCCCCTTTCTGAGCTTCAGTTTGCCCTTCCAGAAAGTGGGGAAGGCAGCTATCACATGGTCTCTGGAAAGTGAGAGAACCAAGGACATGTAGGTAAAGTGATGGGTGGAAACAGGGTTGAAATATGTCTGAGTCAGATGGGAATGAGAGGAGCACCCAGGGCAAGGAGAGATGGGAGGGGTGAGAGAAACTCTACCTTGTCCTAGGTATCCACAAGCAGAACCGAGTATCCCAGGATGTATGGTTGGGTTACTGAGGTTTCAGCTGATGATGCAGAAATTTAGCTGGTTCTGTTCCTGACTAAGCTCTGGGAAACCTGGCCTGGGGCCACTGAGAGGAAGACAGGAGGAGGCTCTCAACACAGACAGGGTAACAGCCTGACATTAGAATCAACCAAAATCAGCTCACATGCTGGGAGCTATGGGGGCTGCCCCATTAAAAGTAAACCAGTGAGGAGAAAAGCTGGACTTTTATAGGGATTCTTCTGAGCTGAGCTTTTCTATCTGTGCTAATATTGTTCCCACCTCCTGAAATGCTCTTCCACCATCTCCTCATTTTGGAAAACTCCTAATGACACTTCAGAAGCCCAGTGAGATGGAACTTCAGCAGAAAAGGGGCACAGCTCTCTTTTTAGTCTTATGTCTCAGTGGCTACCACAGTGCCAGGCAGCACAGAGTGACTCAGACACTGGCCTGCAGTGTCCACAAGGTTGTGAATGAGAGGAGATACATTCACACAGACTACTGAGTCCTGTGTAGAAAAAGGAACAGCACAACCACTCTCTCTAGGAGAGAGCACCCTTACCCTTGCCTTGACAGGCTTTTATTGGGTTCAATTTGCACAGGAAGAAAGTTCTTAAATTATTGTTAGGCAGAAATGATTACACAATAGATCACATTCAAAGAACTCTGAGGGCTTATTCTAAGTTAGGGTCAGAGAGCCAAAGGGCCATAAAACTTTGGGGAACAAACTCACTTCCTGCTTGGTCCCTTATTATTTAAATTGAGGGTATTAGCAAAGTAGGCTTCACAGGATTTTATGCATTCTTTCTTAGGCCCGATCACCCTAGGAAACTTGCCCTATCTAGCACAGGGCAGCACCCACCACCAGCTGCCTTGTGGCAGGGTTAAGGCATGTTTCAGGCTTCAGTCAGGAAGGGGAAGTAAGGCAGCCAAGAGATTAGGAGACCTCTTGCAGACAGAATGAAGACTCAGGCTATGTCAAAGCCAAGGGGCAAGGGTCCACCACCACCCCTTTTTAAAATTTTTATTTATTTATCTTTAGAAGGGAGGAGAGAAGGAGAGAAATATCAGTGTATGGTTGCTTCTGGTGCACCCCTTGCTGGGAACTGGCCCCCGCTGGGAACTAGCCTGCAACCCAGTGCCCTGATGGGGAATTGAACCGCAATCTTTTGGTTCACAGGCCCATGCTCAATCTACTGAGCTACACCAGCCAGGGCTCACCACCCCCTTTTTCTGTAGTCCCCAAGTCTTTCTCTGGGCACCCCCATGATAGTACCATTCTTAGGTTGTCCCTCCCTTGTTGAATCTTACCTAACATTGGCTAACTGATCAAGCATTGCAGGCAAGGCAGGGTGAAGTAAAAGGAGCAGAGGCAGTGCCCCTGACAGGGAGACAAGCTTTTGCCTCCTTAGTGGTTTATGGCCCTGGTGAACATCTAAGGCTCCACCACTCATACATAGCCAGCACAACCTGACCAAAAATGCCTCAAACAGAAGTACAAATCAAAGGCCCAGAGCCAATACTTTTAAGCGACCAAGAGATAGCCAATATATCGGATGCACAGTTCAAAACACTGGTTATAAGGATGCTCACAGAACTGGTTGATTTTTGTTGCAAATTAGATGAACAAATGAAGGCTGCACTAAGTGAAATGAAGGAAAATACACAGGGATCCAATAGTGATGGAAAGAAAATTGGGGCTCAAATCAATGTAGTGGACCAGAAGGAAGAAAGAAATGACCAAATAGAAAAGAATGAAGAAACAAGAATTCAAAAAATGAGCAGAGGCTAGGGAACCTCCAGGACATTTTTAAATGTTCCAACATCTGAATATAGGGGTACCAGAAGGGGAAGAGGAACAGCAACAGTGGAAAACTTATTTGAACAAATAGTAAAGGAGAACTTCTCCAGTCTGGAAAAAGAAGTAGACTTCCAGGAAATCCAGGAAGCTCAGAGAGTCCCAAAGAAGTTGGACCCAAGAAGGAACACACCAAGGCACATCATAATTACATTAGCCAAGATTAAATGAAAGAGAGAATCCTAGAAGCAGCAAGGGATAAGGGGACAGTCACCTACAAAGGAGCTCCCATCAGACTGTCAGCAGATTTCTTAAAAGAGACCTTACAGGCAAGAAGGGGCTGGGAAGAAGTATTCCAAGTCATGAAAGGCAAGGACCTACATCCATGATTGCTTTATCCAGCAAAGCTTTCATTTAGAATGGAAGGGCAGATAAAGTGCTTCTCAGATAAGGTTAAATTCAAGGAGTTCATCATCACCAAGCCCTTATTATATGAAATATTAAAGAGACTTATCTAAGAAAAAAGATAAAAAATATGAACAGGGAATGGACAGCAAACTCACAGTTATTAACAACCACACCTAAAACAAAAGCAAACTAAGAGGACAGCTGGATCAGGAGCCAAGCCACAGAAATGGAGATCACATGGAAGGTTAGCAACAGGGGAGTGGGAGGGGGAGAAGGTACAGAGAGTAAGTAGTATAGATAGTGGGGAGAAAATAGACAGAGGGAGGGCAAGAGTGGTGTGGGAAATGTAGAAGCTAAAGAACTTATGACACATGGACATGAACTAAGAGGGGAATATAGGTGGGAGGGGATGTGCAGGGTGAAGGAGAATGAAGGAGGGGAATGGGACAACTGTAATAGCATAATTAATAAAATATATTTTTAAAGGAGGGGTTGTGGTTCTGGTTCCTGTGATAGTCCCAAAGGAAGAAATTCCAGATTTTGTGTAAGATTCTCTGCCTCCATGTGGTGCAGTTGACTTCCAAGATATAGGAAAAGTACATGTCTGATTTTGACACCTGCAAACATTAATAAACTAGTGCTGTTTATATTTTAAAATGAAGAATTTAACTCCATATTTCATGTGTGGGTCCGGTATCCTTTTAGGACATCCCTAGTGCCATTACTCATTAGGTTTTTTCTTCTGTCAAAGGCACATGAAAAATTCTTGTGTCTTATTCAATTTCTCCAGTAAGAAAAATAAAAGTAAAAAGGCAATGGATGTGATGTAAAGCATGCATGGTGACTGAAGCTAATAATAGTGAATCGTGTATTTGAAAGTTGCTAAAGAGGAGAGTTTCAAAGTCCTTATCAAAGAAAAACATTGTCACTGTGTATGGTGACAGAGGTTGACTACATTTAGTGTGGAGGTCATTTT
Organism: Artibeus jamaicensis; assembly: GCF_021234435.1. Lineage (NCBI taxonomy): Eukaryota > Metazoa > Chordata > Mammalia > Chiroptera > Phyllostomidae > Artibeus > Artibeus jamaicensis. The sequence goes on from NW_026521380.1 coordinate 146,468, forward strand.
GTAGTATATACAAATATGATATTATGCTTTACACCTGAAACTAATACAATGTTTTATGTCTATTCTAATTGCAAAACATTGCATGCTAGTTGGTTGTTATGGGTAAGAGTACTCAAATTAGTGTTTATAATTTTCAAAGTTATATGAAGTTTTTACTTCCTTCTTGTTTTCTTTTGCACAAGAACTACAAAAACTTTATATCTGACTTTGTTCCATGTGGTCAAAAGAACATTTAATAAATCAATTACTTAAACTAAAAAATTATATTTTAATTTAAAAACACTTTATTTTATTTTATTTTAATTGCAGTTCAAGTACAGTATTGTCTTTCACTTCCATCCCAGCCCACCCCTTAAGCCCTCCCTGCCTCCTTCCCATTTCTACCATCCCTCCTGGTTTTTGTCCATGTGTCCTTTATACTTGTTCCTGTAAACTCTTCCCCCTTTCCCCTGAAATTCCCTCCCCTCTCTCCTCTGGTCACTGTCAGCCTGTTCTCTATTTAGGTGTCTTTGGTTATATTTTGCTTGTTTGTAAAAACATTTTTTAAAAAAGCCATAGAGTGAACATAATATCACTGACTGATAGATTGGAAGACAAAAAATTTATCAACTTTGTACATTCTCCAAAAGTGCATGTACACATACCTAAAATAACTAAATTAAAAACAGACAGTTTATATAGAAATACCCAATTCTTGGTTAGAAGGAATCCAATAAAAAATAACATAAGAAAAAGTAGTCAAAATATTGTGATAAGCTTGCATAGTGACAAGTAATTACTAGACTTAGTGTGGCAATTGCATTGCAATGGATATAAATGTGAGTCACTCTATTGTATACCTGAAACTAATGTAATATGGTCTACAAATGATACTTAAACAAACAAACAAAAAAAGGAATAAAAATACTTGATAACACTATCCAATGGCAAAGAACTTTCAGATGCACAACACAGTGAAAGTTATAATACTATAGTACAACTATAATTTAAAATAAATTAATACACATGTAAAGCAAAGAACTTGGACTCAAAATTTTTAACAGAGACTCTAAATAGCTAAAAAACCCATACATTTCATTACTCAGCCTCACAGGTAATGAAATAATTACAAAAAGAACCTCATCCACACACTTGTTTTTACCTACCAAATAAATGCTTTTTCATGTGAATAGCCAGAATGAGACAAGATGCTGTGAAATGCATGTCTCATGCACTGCTATTACAAGTGTGTATTTGCGAGCCTTCCTTGGTATACATCTTTCTCATACATAGGGAGACATACTTTTATAGGCCCCATCATGAAATTTGTAAATGTCTCCACATCACTGTCTGTTCCTCCACAGCTAATAACCTGTCTATTCCTGTTCATTGAACTTATGTTCTACTTCTACTGGAATGACCACACCTCCAATTCCCTCTCTTAATATTTCTTCAATTAAAACCATTCAGTGGTTAACAATGACACCTGCATTTCTGAGTACGATGTTCACTTTCCTTTCCCCATCATGAATAAACATTCATTTATTAGAAAAACCAGCCAGCAGCCACAGTGATCACTGGTATCTCTCTGGGCTATATTGGAGTGGTTCTCAGGTGATTTCAGGTACAAGTTCTTGGTTCCGAGTCTCTCTGATCCTCTCCTGCCAAGCCTTCTGGGCTCTCAGGCTCACCTGCATGAGAACTCTGACAAGTAGGTTTCCCTGTGGGAGTCCAAAATCTTCCCTGGCTGGTTGATGATGGAGACCAAAACTCTGTCCCAGACAAGACAGCAAGGAGTGGTCAAGCATTGGTCTCCCTGCCAGATTCAGGACTCCAAGAGCAACAGCCACCTTTCTCCATCCAAAGGTTGCACATATTGAGATGCTGCAGTACAGGGGCTACTTACAGCTCTCCAAATCTGCTCATTAGGCACATTTATTTCTCAGCACTCTAACCTCTAAGCAGAGAATTCCCCTTGGGGACACGGGTCTAGACAGCATGGAGAGTTTCCCTGCTAATCCTCTGTTCTTAGGAGACTATGTAATAAGCCATCTGAGTACAGTTTGGATGAGTCCTTTATTAACTGCCCTGCTTCCTGACATCTGTCTACACCTCCCAGCACCTCATCCCAACTCTGTGTTAAAGTTTCTAAATGGATGGACCTGAAGGGTATTGTGCTCAGTGAAATAAGCCAGTCAGAAAAAGACAAATACCATGTGATTTTACTTGTATGTGGAATCTAAAGAACAAAATAGATGAACAAACAAACTGGGCACAGTCTCATAGACACAGAGAGCAGACTTGTGCTTGCCAGAGGGGAAGTGGTTTGAGGGACTGGGAGAAAAAGGTAGAAAGAGTTACGAATTGGCAATTACAAAATAGTCTCAGGGATGTAAGCAGAGACTCATAAGCAGAGCATATGGAATATACTCCATAATACTGTAATAACTCTGTATGAGGCCAGTTGAGTACTGGAAAATACCAGGCAGGACATGGTGGGAATGGGGGGCAGAACACTATGTAAAGTTTATGATTGTCTGACCACTGTGCTGAATACCTTTAACCAATGCAGAAAGATATTAAAAGTAAACTGTAATTGAAAACAAAAAGCCTCATTCTGAGAAATTTGTCTGACTGGTCTTTGGGTCTTCAAAGCATTGATTTACAGTGGGATGCACACCTGTTAACACTAGAAAATTAATATTTTCCTCTTTAGGAAAGGGGAGATATTTGTTACTTTGCTATAAATCCTTGGGCACTGTCCTCCTAGGCTTTATGATTGTTCAGCCAAAACAATTAGGGATTTCATAGTGATATCACAAGTTAAGAGTTGCCATTTGGTCCTTCATCATAAGATGTTTATTAAATATAAGAGATACCTTTATATTTTAGGCACCATAGCCCAGTTTAGCACTTTGTAACAATTGTCAAATGTATGTTTCACAGAAATGCCTTTTATGAGGTAGTGCACTGAGGAACTACCTTCTGCAATGCAGAAAAGGGGAACAGAGGGATTTATTGTTGTGCTCGAAGGTATACACCAAGGAAGGGATGGAGTTTTGATTGCAACCAGTCACATCACTTCCAGTTTGTAGATTCTGGACAAATGGTTCTCAAACAGAGATGACTTTGCCCCTGGGGATGTTTGGAATTTCTGACATTTGGCTGCTAAACACCTGCAATGCACAGGACAGCACCCAACACAGACAATTACCTAGCCCAAGGTGTCAACAGTGACAGGTGAAAACACCCATTGTAGACCAGTACTTGTCCACTTCACTGTGCATACAAGTCACTACACTTTGGAGTTCAAATGCCAGTTCTGGTCTCCAGTGGGCCCAGAGACTGCATTTCTGACGAACTCCCAGGTGATATTGAAGCTGCAGGTCAGGTCTTCTTGTTCTGAGGACCACAGTTTGAGTAGCTGACTATTGCCCTGTCTTAGAATTAAATGTGGGTAACTTAGGTCTTCTCCACCAGGAATCTTCTGTGTATGTAATTTTGAAAGACAAATTTTCCACTCATTCCATAAAGGAAGGTAAATTCTGTGTTTGATTCTTTTATATTACAGCTCCAGAGAGACAGGTAATAACTTGTATCTGAGGAAAGGCTTAGTAGTGGTAGGCAGAATAAGTTCCTCAAAAGATGTCAACAACCTAATTCAGAGAATCTTGGAATATGTTAGTTATCCCAGCAGGGTAACTATGAAAACAGATGAGATAAAGTTACTAGTCATTTGTCATACAAGGAGACAAGAGACTTGCTCGAATTACACAGGTTGATCAAATGAGTTCACAGTGCTCTTCTAAATATGGAAAGGAGCTGAAGAATTGGAGTCAGAGAGGCAATTGACAAAGCTCTGCTGCTGCCATTGAATATGGATAAACATCATAAAAATAAATTTTAAAAATGTTGATTGTCAACTGTAATTGAAAAATAAAGAAAAATTGTTTGCAGCAACTAATTTTAGGATTCTCATTTTAAATAGTTTTAATATTTCAGTTCGAGTTGACATACAATATTATGTTAGTTTCAGGTGTACAACATAGCGATTAGACATTTATATACCTTACAGAATGATCACCCTGATAAATCTAGTACCATCTGACAACACATACAGTAGTTTAAATGTTATTGACTATATTTCTAATGCTGTACTTAACATCCTTGTGACTATTAAGCCTCTCAAGCCATTCAGTGAGCATTGCTTAGGAACAGCGATTTCATGGTAAAATCCCACCTTCAAATAAAGGAGGAAAGTTAAAGTCCATGTGGAGATATTCTGCCCCACTCAGTGGTACAGAGAATTCCTCATTACATAAGTGTAAATGTTCTGACCTTGAAGCCTTTGAGGATCTAAGATAGGAAAAATAATTTCTTACTAAAATTATAGTCCTTTAAATCTTTGTATCAAGATTTCTACATTCTCTCCATTTCCTGTTCACTCAAACATTCATTCTGTTTATATCTATTCCCTCCAACTTCCTCTCAAGATGTCTTTAGCATAATAAATGGGAATATATGTGATTCTGTGTGCATGTACATATGTGTGCGAACATGCTTATCTGAGAGGAAAACACATACAATTGCACACACATACACTCCTAAACTTGAACTTTGACTTCCAACTCAATAGAGTATTACAACACATTTATTTATTCCACACAATATTTATCTGTAATTACAATTTATTATCTCACATTACTGCTAGAAATGAAGAAACTGGTTCAAGGTGATTACATTTTTAACAATAACATAACAAAGGAGTTAAAACTTACACACCTTTACAAAGTATACCCAAATGAACTCACGTACTATAAATTCTCAATTTTTCTGTGCCTCACTTAATTAATCAATATAGGAATTAAAATAAAGCAATTATCATTTCATAAATTCATTTTCCCCATAAAATAATGACTTGTTTGCATGTATACAGGGACTAAACTGACATGAATTGATTCAGCAGAGAACAGCACTACAGCCACACACAGCATCATGGATGAGCCTTAGAGACACAATAAGAGACTGACAGCTGACTACAGACCATGAGGAGACAGTCAGAACTCAGATCAACTTCCCACCATGTAATCCCACTGGTAATAAATGCATCATATTAAGCCATTTCCTTCTAGGATAACAGTATGCAGCAACAGCTAACTGATAACAATAATCACAGTGAACAGAACTGAAGGAAAATATCACCAGCCACTTGTCCTCGTAAGTCTTTGTTCCAATATTTGAAGATGGCATTCATGATTATTCCTCCTGAAGGTTATTTCAAAAAACTGCATTGAAAAGTGACTCCATCAGATTCCCTTGTAGGTAAGCAGGAGAGGTTGGAAGAACATGTATGTTTGGGTAACACATATGACTCTGAGTCACAGGACTGACAGGAATTCAAGCTCTCTGATGAATCACTGTTTGGCCATTTATGTATATATATAACATATCTGTAGATCACATATATAGTATATACCCTGAATGAGATTAATGTAGTTTTTTCCCTACCTCACCAGTGGTTACCATAATATTTAGAGTAGTGGGAGATGGTTCATTTAGAACAATAGAAGGAATCATAGTTTTAAACAGCAATGAAAGTTTTCAAGTGGAGGACAAAAGATCATTCAAAGTAAACATACTTACACCCCAATGCTTCACCCCAAGTATAAATTCCTTTATACATGGACACCAATCTTATATACATCCATAAGTAAACACACACCATAAAAAGAGTTTACCTAGTAATAAATGCATGGCTTAAAATTTTGCTTTTTCATACTTAAGGTTGTCTTTGCCTCTAAGCACATATTATGTCAAACTATTTTATGGTAGTGGGATATGAAGAAATGACATACAAGAATTGTTAAACTGTGATCTTCTACAGTCCTTTCCTGTGAGATGATATAAATGGCTTTGGTTACCAAGTGCAGTGTAATTCCATAGGAGTAGTACCACTCAATATTTTTCTTTCAGTGAAACAAAAGAAAAATTATTCACTATGATATATTTCATTTCAAAATATTGTTCCCAAGAAATCCATGTAGTCTCCATGAGATAGATGGCAGTATCCAAATATCTCATCCAAGCCTGGGAATCAATTTGGGAGAGGAGAAAAATGACAAACAAAAAGCTGCTATGTGTGACAAAGTTGACAAGTTAATAAGGTGATTCACTTAAATATTATAGAGGAATTGAAATCACAGAAACACAAACTCATGGAAATAAACACAGGAAATAAACACTTTCTACTTTCACCACCTGATCAAAGAGCAACAACATCTGGCTCTGAGGCTTTGAGCCCTGCAATCATGGGTGTTTACTCAGCCCTAGGACAAATGGTCCTTATAAAGCTGCTACCCCAACTAATCTTCTCAGAGCCCCCTTTATGTCTCTACTCCTGAGACTGTAGATGAAGGGGTTCAGCATGGGTGTGACCACACTGTACATCACTGAGGCTGTTGCACTTGACTGAGAGTTGTGAGTACTAGCAGAGCTGAGATACACTCCTAGGCTTGTACCATAAAATAAGGAGACAACTGAGAGGTGAGATGCACAGGTGGAAAACGCTTTATACTTTCCCTGAGCTGATGAGATTGCACATATGGAGGTCACAATTTTAGAGTAAGAGTAAAGGATCCCAGACAGGGGACCACCAGCCAGCAGCCCAGTGGCCAAATACATCACCATGTCATTGAGAAAGGTGTCAGAACTGGCAAGTTGGCTCATCTGATTGAGTTCACAGAAAAAGTGAGGGATTTCCAAGTCTGCACAGAAGGAGAGTTGTAATACCATTAAGCTTTGCAACAAGGAATACAGGGAACTCGTGATCCAGGACACCAGGACCAGCAGACCACAGAGCCAGGGGTTCATGATAATCTTGTAGTGCAGGGGGTGACAGATGGCCACATACCTGTCATAGGCCATCACAGTGAGGAGGAGGGTGTCCACCACACCAAAGAATATAAAAAAAAACATCTGTGTGATGCATCCTGCATAGGTGATGGCTTTGTTCTGTGTCTGGATGTTCACCAGCATTTTTGGGATGGTGGTGGAGGTGATACAGATGTCAGCCAAGGACAGGTTAGAAAGGAAGAAGTACATGGGGGTGTGGAGGTGGGAGTCTGAGCTGACAGCCAGAATGATGAGCAGGTTTCCCAACACAGTGATCAGGTACATGCAGAGGAACAGGCCAAATAGGACAGGCTGCAGTTCTGGTGCCTCTGATAGTCCCAGGAGAAGAAATTCTGAAGTTGGGGTATCATTGCCTTGGACCATGGGGTGGTGGTCACTACTAGGGAAAAAAAATTACATAAATGGGCATAACTCACGAATTGAAGATGCTACCATTACAGTGCCATATGGGAAAAAGCATGCACAAGAGAGAGAATATGTGGGATTTATTTATGAAGAGTTCAGGGAGACCTAAGAACCAGATTTCATTAGAACAGGGACCTTAAGGGAGAGAAAGCAGGAGACAGTAGTTCATTTGCAAAGAGTATACCATGCAAGGAAAGAGCCAGTGCAAAGACCCATAGGTGACACTTGTTCCAGACATTCAAGACTAAAAATTGAGTCACGTGGTGAGGTGAATGAGCAAGAGGAGAGCAATGAGAGATAATCAGAGAATGAGGGGAATGAGGTGACATTTCTGCTGCTAGTGAAACTTCAAGTCACAGGGAATCTCTTGTCCACAGTTTTTCCTTGCACTTTATTAATTTTGATTCCATGTAATATTGTGGACATAAATGATTCCCCCTTCTTATTTTCATGTGTTGGTTAACATCCTACATCTCAATTGTAGGGTCACATTTTGGAGTATATTTTCTCATGTACCCCTGATTTAGTACCTTCAAGCTCTCAGACTCACCTGGATGAAGCTCTGAGAAGGCCTCCTTGTGCAAGATGGAGACTGAAGCTCTGTCACCACACAAGAGAGCAGGAAGGAGTGAAGCATTGGTCCCCAACCAGACTCGAGTCTCCAAAAGCAACAACCCTATTCTGGCCAGTCCAAAGTCATACGTGCATCAGAGGTGATATTTTCAGCAGCCTATATCTGCTCATTAGATACTCTCTTCATTGTTACTCCCACTTCTGAGTACCTCATATCCCTTAGGACACTGATGTGCACAGAAGGGAAATTTTTCTTGCTGAGTCTGCATCCCTGTAGACCCCATTAGAAGTCAGGTGAATCCAGCTTTCAATATTGCTTTTCCATGAACTCATCTGCCTTCCAGGGGCCTTACCTCCTTGCACCTCATTGCAATCTTGTGTCATCATTTTCTACAAATCTAAGACTGAGGACCCTGCCCTGACTAGGTCTCATGGACTCCTAGAGTACTGACAGGTGGTGAGCAGCAGCTCCTCCTATCTCTAGAAATTGCTGTTTTTCTCTTGAACAAGTAGGACTGGTATGTTTCTTTGCTATAAAACCACAGTACTCTTATCCTTGGCCACAGAGATCAGATGATCAGATGATTCATGCTTGTAACACAAATTAAGAGCTGGCATTTAGTGCTTCATGTAAGAATATTTGCAAAAATGTACAGGGAATAAGAAGCATAAATGGTAGGTACAAAATAAACAGGGGGAGGTTAGAAAAGTATGAGAAATGAGAAGCCAAAGAATCTATATCTACGACCCATGGACATGAACTAAGTAAAGTGGGGGAGATGCTGGTAGGAAGGGGTTACATAGCAGAGAGGAATAAAGGAGAGAAAGAATGGGACAACTGTAATAGCATAATCAATAAAATATATTTTAAAAGGTGAAAGATTTATACAATTTGAAGAAAAACCAGATTATCAATAAAATATATTTTAAGAAAGCATTTTCAGAACCAGACAATAACAAAAATATCAGTAAAAATATAGAACACCTGAATAACACTGTCCACTACCTTGATCTAACTAATATTTCTAAAATACTTTCCAACCAACAACAGGAGAACATATATTTTCAAGAACATGCGACCATTGACCAAGAAAATCCACATTCTGGTTCAAAATCAAAATGAGAAGAAAAAAATAACACTATAAACTCTTAAACTTCACTGCCTCTCCTAAAAAGCAAAACAAAAACTTTTGGGGAAAGTAAAAGCATCTCTTCTTTCCCCAGAGAGAGTGACAGGCAATGCTTACTTCAATTACAGGTGCTCAACAAATGCTCAAAATATGCAGAACAAATCATTCAATAAACTCAGTCACCCTGCTGAGGTTGTACAAACAGCCTCAAAACCCAAATTAAAGGTAACTGAGAATGGAAGTAATCAAATATTCAATATACTTTTTAAGAAATGCAAGATTTACTTCTATCTACGTTTATGGATTTAATTATGATTATTCAAGTACTTAATTACACTTCTTAGGTTGTTTCCGTTTTTAAACCATCTTTCTGATATTTCTATTCATCTGATTTTATGTCTGGATCACTGAGTCCCTGAGAAAAGAATAAGCTTAAAGCCCTGGCTGGCAAAGCTCAGTAGGTTGAGCATGGGCCTGCGAACCACACGATCACAGTTTGATTCCCAGTCAGGGCACATGCCTTGGCTGCAGGCCAGTTCCCGGCAGGTGACTCACAAGAGGCAAGCACACATTGGTGTTTCTCTCCTTCTCTCCTTCCCTTCCTCTCTAAAGATAAATAAGTAAAATCAAAAAAAGAAAAAGAAAAAGCTTAGATTCAATCTCCATGGCAACTGTACATCCATCACACTATATTTACATATTTAAGTTTGATTTAAATGCATCAATATATGCAAATTTGCAAAAAAATAAAAGTTTCATAATTATAAGATACGCTTTGATGTTTTTATGCACTATGTTTTGAATTTAGATTCTTATATGGATTGTCCTATTTCAGTTCTACTAAAGTCCATTCTTTGAAATCATACCACTGTGAGCTTCACTCTACATTTGCAGAAATGGGAGTTAGAGGGTGCAGCAACCTGCTCAATATGAACTGAGAAGGGGGTGAACTTTGATGGGAACCCTATCAAGATGTTTTCAGTTCAAAGACTAGCTGGTGTGGCTCAGTGGATTGAGCATGGGCCTGTGAACCAAGGGGTCACTGGTTTGATTTCTAGATGGGACACATGCCTGGGTTGTGGGCCAGGTCCCAGTAAAGGGCACATGAGGGGCAGCCAGACACTGGTGTTTCTCTCTCTCTCTCTCTCTTTCTTCTTCTTTTCCCCTCTCTCTAAAAATAAATAAATAAAATCTTTAAGAAAAAAAAAGTTGTTTCCAGTTCTCGTGCTCCAGTCAACAGTTGGCAACTTGGTGTGATTTTGTCTTTAGGGAACACATAACAAAGTCTGGGCCACTGCCATAGCAACGAGCCTGGGTGGGGAGGGGTCAGCTACCAGACGCAGGATACTCGGATACTCGTGGCCCCTGTGATGGGCCTGGGTGCCAGAAAAGTCAGCTCGGGACCCGGGACACTTGCGGCCCCTGTGCCGCTGCCATAGCAACGGAACTGGGTGACAGAGGAGTCAGCTGCAGGAGCTGGGACACTCAGAAGTGGTAGGCCACCAGCGTCGGCACCAGCGCGAGGACCAGCGCGAGAGTAGGTGGAGACAGAGAACATCAAGATACCTGAAGGAGTATGCACCACTGAAATTCACAGGTATTATACCACAGAAGGTCACACCATAAACCCAGGGACTCAGAAAAGATTAATTTTAGAAGCTGAGACTGACAAGAAGAGTCTCAAACAATGGGAACACAAAGAAACAACCCCCAAATGAAACAAAAAGCAGAAACTTCAGAAAGAATGTTAGATGAAATAGAGGCTAATCAACTATCAGATACTGAATTCAAAGCACTGGTTATTACGAAGTTCAAAGAGCTCACAATGAACTACATAAACATGAAAAGGGAAATAGAAAATATGAGCAAGGGACAAGAGGAAATGAAGAATACAATTTCTGAATGGAAGAACACAGTAGAAAGTTTCAAAAGTAGGATAGATGAGGTGGAGGATAGGATTAGCGACTTGAAGGACAAAGTAGAAAGCATCTCACAGAAAGGGTAAGAAAATGAAAAGAGGCTCAGAAGAGGGATTAAGAGAAATGCAAGACAAGATGAAACGTAATAATATTCAAATAATAGGAATACCAGAAAGAGAAGAAGAACAAGGGATGGAAAACATATTTGAAAGAGTAATGAGAGAAAATTTCCCTAATTTGATGAGAGAAAAAGTCACACAAATCCGGGAATCACAGAGACTCCCAATCAAGAGGAAACCAAAGAGGCCCACTTCAAGACACATTATCATTAAAATGGGAAAATTCCAAGACAAAGAGAGAATCTTAAAGGCAGCAAGGGAGAAAAAGGAAGTAACATACAAGGGAGCCCCAATTAGGTTAGCTGCTTACTTCTCAATAGAAATGCTCCAAGCAAGAAGAGAATGGCAAGAAATATTCCAAATAATGAGAACCAGAGGCCTACAGCCAGGCTACTTTACCCAGCAAGGCTCTCAGTCAAGATAGAAGGCCAAATAAAGAGCTCCCAAGACAAAAGAAGTCTAAAAGAATACACCTCCACCAAACCAGCTCTGCAAGAGATGCTAAAGGGACTGCTCTAAGGAAAGGAAGAAAAAGACAAAGACAGAGAGGAACACAGGTACAAAAATGGCAATGAATAAGTACCCATCAATAATAACCTTAAACGTAAATGGATTAAATGCTCCAATCAAAAGACACGGAATAGCTCAATGGATAAGAAAGCATGACCCACAAATATGCGGCCTACAAGAGACACATCTCAGGACAGAAGACCATCACAGACTAAAGTGAAAGGCTGGAAACAAAATTTTCTAAGCAAATGGACAAGAAAAAACAGCTGAGGTAGCAATTCTCATATCAGACAAAATAGACTTCAAAAAAAGGGCCATAAAGAGAGACCCAGAAGGTCACTTCATAATACGCAAGGGAAGAATCCACCAAGAAGACATTAACATCATAAATATATATGCACCAAATATAGGGGCACCGAAATATATTAAGAAAATCTTAGAGGACTTCAAAAAAGATATTGACAGCAACACAATTATAGTAGGGGATTTTAACACTCCACTGTCAAAAATGGACAGATCTTCCAAACAAAATATCAACAAAGATATTGCGGCATTAAACAACGCCCTAGATGAAATGGACTTAACTAATTTATATAGAGCCCTTCATCCCAAAGAAGCTAAATACACATTCTTTTCAAATGCACATGCAACATTTTCAAAGATAGACCACATGATAGGACACAAAATGAGCCTCAAAAAATTCAAGAAAATTGAAATAATACCAAGCATCTTCTCTGACCACAAGGGACTAAAATTGGAAACCAACGCCAAAGGAAAAAAACCAAAACAACGAAAAGCATGGAGACTGAATGTTACGCTATTAAGCAATGAGTGGGTCAAGAATGAAATAAGGGAATAAATCAAAAAGTTTCTGGAAACAAATGAAAACGGTCTCACAACAACCCAAAACTTATGGGACACAGCAAAGGCAGTCCTGAGAGGGAAGTTCATAGCAATACAGGCCTACCTAAAAAAGATAGAAACATTTCAAACAAAGAACCTAACCCTACACTTGCAAGAGCTCGAAGAGCAACAAAAAAGATAGCCCAGAGCAAGTAGAAGGAAGGAAACAACCAAGATCAGAGCAGAACTAAATGACATAAAGACTAAAAGCACAATTCTAAGGATCAATGAATCCAGGAGTTGGTTTTTTTGAAAAGATAAAGAAAATAGACAAGCCTTTAAGTAGGCTCATCAAGAAAAGAAGAGAGAGGACTCAAATAAACACAATCAGAAATGAAAGAGGAGAGATTACAACTGATACCACAGAAATAGAAGGGATTGTAAGAAATTACTATGAAGAACTGTATACCAAGAAATTTGAAAACATAGGGGAAATGGACACATTTCTAGAAAAACATAATCTTCCAAAACTCAATGAAAAAGAAGCAGAAAATCTAAATACACCAATAACAGCAAAATAAATTGAAGCAGTCATCAAAAAACTCCCATCACACAAAAGCCCTGGAACAGATGGTTTCACAGGGTAATCCTGCAAAGCATTTAAGGAAGAGCTAATCCCTATTCTCCACAGACTATTCCAAAAAATCCAGAAGGATGGAAAACTCCCAAATTCTTTTTATGAAGCCAGCATCATCCTAAATACAAAACCAGATAGAGACACAACAAAGAAAGAAAATTTCAGGCCAATATCGCTGATGAACATAGATGCTAAAATCCTCAACAAAGTATTGGCAAATCACATCCAACAATACCTTAAAAAGATCATACGCCATGACCAAGTGGGATTCATCCCAGGAATGCAAGGATGGTTCAATATGCACAAATCAGTAAATGTAATACATCACATAAACAAAAGCAAAGACAAAAACCACATGATCATATCAATAGACGTGAAAAAAGCTTTTGATAAGGTACAACAACGATTTATGATAAAAACCAATACTCCTCAATATAATAAAGGCTATATATGAGAGACCTACAGCCAGATCATACTCAGTGGGCAAAAACTAAAATCATTTCCACTAAGATCAGGAAAAAGACAAGGATGTACTCACCACTTCAATTCAATATAGTTTTGGAAGTTTTAGCCACAGCAATCAGGCAAGAAAAGGAAATAAAAGGCATCCAAATTGGAAAAGAGTAAACAAAACTGTCACTGTTTGCAGATGACATGATAGTGTACATGGAAAATCCTATAGAATCTGCCCACAAACTGTTCTAACTAATTAATGAATTTGGCAAAACAGCGGGTTACAAAGTAAATATCTGAAATCAAAGGCATTCTTGTATACCAATGAATCAGCAGAAGCAGAAATCAAGAAAAAATCCCATTCGATATAGCAAAAACAAAAATAAAATATCTGAGAATGAACATAACCAAGGAGGTAAAATACCTGTATGCAGAAAACTACACATCCCTGAAGAAAGAAATCAAGGAAGACACAAACAAATGGAAACATATACCTTGTTCATGGATTGGAAGAATTAACATCATCAAAATGTCCATACTACCCAAAGCAATTTACAGATTCAATGCAATACCTATAAAGTACCAATGGCATATTTCACAGACATAGAACAAGCACTTCAAAAATTTATATGGAACCATAAACCAGCCCAAATAGCAGCTGTTATTTTGAGCAAGAAGAACAAAGTAGGAGGAATCACAATACCTGATACCAAACTGTATTACAAGGCCACTGTAATCAAAACAGCCTGATACTGGAATAAAAACAGGCACATAGACCAATGGAACAGAACAGAGAACCCAGAAATCAACCCAACTCTCTACAGTCAATTAATATTCGACAAAGGGGGCAGTGACATAAAATGGAGTATGATCAGGATGCTCACAGAACTGGTTGATTGTAGCCACAAATTAGAAAAACACATAGAGGCTAAAGTAACTGAAATGAAGATAAATGCACAGGAAAGTAATAGTGATGGAAAGGAAACTGGGACTCAAATCAAGGAGCAGACCAGAAGGAGGAAAAAATGACCGAACAGAAAAATATGAAGAAACAAGAATTCAAAAAAATGAGGAGAGAGTTAGGAACCTCCAGGACACCTCTAAATGCTCCAACATCTGAATTATAGGGGTACCAGAAAGGGAAGAGGAACAGCCACAAGTGCAAATATGATTTGAACAAATAATAAAGGAGAACTTCCCCGTTCTGGCAAAGGAAATCGACTCACAGGAAATCCAGGAAGCTCAGACAGTACCAAAGAAGTTGGACCCAAGAAGGAACACACCAAGGCACATCATAATTAGCCAAAATTGAAATGAAGGAGAGAATCCTAGAAGCAGCAAGATATAGGGGGACAGTCACCTACAAAGGACTTCCCATCAGACTGTCAGCAGATTTCTCAAAAGAGACCTTACAGGCAAGAAGGGGTTGGAAAGAAGTATTCCAAGTCATAAAAACCAAACACCTACAACCAAGATTGCTCTATCAAGCAAAGTTTTCATTTAGAATGAAAGGACAGATAAAGTGCTTCTCGGATAAGGTCAAGTTCAAGAAATTCATCATCACCAAGCCCTTATTATATGAAAAATTAAAGGGACTTATCTAAGAAAAAGAAGATAAAAATATGAACAGTGAAAGGACAGCAACTCACAGTTATTAACAACCATACCTAAAACCAAAGCAAACTAAGAGAACAACTAGATCAGGAATGAACCACAGAAATGAAGATCACAGGGAGGGTTAGCAACAGGGGAATGGGAGGAGAGAGAAGGGGGGGGAGAAGGTAAAGAAAATAAGTAGCATAGACCGTACATAGAAAATAGTTAGGGGGGAGGGTAAGAATAGTATGGGAACTATAGAATCTAAATAACTTGAGACACGTGTTCATGAACTAAAGGGGGGGAAATGGTGATGGTGAGGGGGTGCAGGGTGGAAGGGAATGAAGGGGGAATAGAACAAATGTAATGGCATAATCAAAAATATATTTAAAAATAAAAATAAAAAATAAAACCAAAAAATATAATAATAATAAAAAATTTTTTTAATTACAAAACAATAAAAAAAACTAAATTCCAATGGTTAAAGATAAAAGAGAATCTTAAGACAAGCAAGAGAAAAGCCATTAGATACCTATGGAGACTGTCAGCTGACTTCTCAAAAGAAACTTTGCAGGCTAGAAGGCATTGGCAAGATTTATTCAAAGTCATAAAAAGCAGGGACCTATAGCCAGGATTGCTCTATTCAGCAAAGCTAATCATTTGTAATTGGAGGACAGATAAATAATTTCACAGACAAGAAAAAAACTAAAGAAGTTCGTCATTACCAAACCATTATTAAATGAAATGTTAAGGGGACTTATTTAAGAAAAAAAAGATCAAAACTAGGAAAAAATAAAATGGCAATAAATATCTATCAACACCTACATTTAGAAAACAAACTAAGCAAACAAGAAAAACAGACACAGAGTCATGGATATGGGAAACATTTTGATGGTTGTCAGATGGGTTGATGGTGTTAGGGAATGGGTGAAGAAGTGAGAGGATTAAGAAGTACAAATAGGTAATTACAGAATAGCCATGGGGATGTAAAGTACATTGTAGGAAATGGAGTAATCAAAGAACTTATGAACAGGAATAATGGCGGTGGAATTGCCTGAGGGAGTGGGGGTGCTTGATAGAGAGGGGGAAAGGGGGGGAATTAGGACAACTGTAACAGCAAAATCAATTAAAAATATTTTTTATAAAAAAAGACAGATGTATACAACTGCACACACACTCCCTCACTCTTGAACATTTTCTTTGGATTCAACAAAGTATATTTAACATTTTACTTATTCCTTACAACATCTGGTTGAAGTAGGGGTTCTTTTATTGATATGATAATCATTTTCTTTTTCTTCTTTGAAATACTTTTAATTTTTATTGCTGTTCAAGTACAGTTTTCTGCCTTTTCCCCCACCCTTCCCAACCCCTGCCCCAGCCTTCCCCACCTCCCTGCCCTGTTTTCACCCCCTCTTGTTTTCTCCATGTGTCCTTTAGAGTTATTCCTGTAAACCCTTCACTTTTTCCCCCATTATTCCTTCCCACCTCCCTCTGGTTACTGTCAGTTTGTTCTTAATTTCAATGTCTTTGGTTATATTTTGCTTGCTGAATTATATCTGAACTCATGTTCACATCAAGAGTGCAGTGCAGGTAGCTGAGTCACACCAGATGGTGGTGGGAATTATACCTTATAACTAAGAAGAAAGCAAGGTTTCATATATAAACATAGGAACTGTGATATTAAATTAAAACAAGTCATATTTCATAAACTATTTTAAATAAACTGTAAGATCAATACACACATATATAAATAGAGTAAACATCATATATTAGTTGAAGAAATAAGTGCAATACAAATAAACAAGACATCATGAAAAAGCTTTAGAAACACAATGTAGTGACTTACATCTGAATACAGACTCAGGTGAGCCCAGAGATATCAGAAAAACTCCACAACATACAATCTCATTTGATTATAAAGGCATTATATTAAAGTATGTGCTTTTCGGATGGCTTGTTATGGAGCAATAGGTAACTGACACAGTAATAAAAGAAAATACAACTGAGATCAATTATTATATAATAATATGCTCCTTTTCCATTCTAGACATTTGTACAGACATTTGGAGATGATTCATGATTATTCTGTTATGGAAGTTTATTTCAGAGAACTGTATTAAAACGTAACTCCATTGAGGTTCACTTCCAAAGGTACCCAGGGGAAGGTGAAAGGACATTCCTCTTTTCACAAAAGTTGTTACCTGAATCACTAGAATGAATAGAGAATTCAATCTCTAGTAATCCTTTGATGATGAGGATATATATATGCACATACACATATGAATATACATATACTATTCCATATATAATATATATTATTCAATATATATTATTCATATACAATATATATTATTCATATATGTTACTCATATATAATGAACAATGTCAATATTGTTATTCATTGTCCATTTCACGGTCATGGCAAAATTTAGAAAAGAGGGAGACATTTCATTTAGAGCATTGGAATCATATCTATATGGACAGCACTGTAGATTTTAAAGCAGAAAGAGGAAAATAATTCAATGAAGAAACTATAAGCATGCTAACCAATTCTTCACCTCAGTAGAAAAAAAAATTACCCTTGTCTTTCTCTGTCTTACATACTTCACTTAGCATGATAATACCCATGTTGTCACAAATTTCATTCTTTTAGGCTGAATAATAATATTTCATTGTAAATATATACCACCTCTTTATCTCCTCATTTATCGATAGATATACAGGCTGCTTCCATATCTTGTCTATTGTAAACAATGCTGCAATGAACTTAGGGATGCATACATCTTTTAGAATAGATTTTTTGTTATTTATTCAGATAAATACCCAGAAGTGGGATCGGGGAAGTCATATAAATGTCTAATCATGATATTATGCACCCCTGAAACTAATATCATACTGCATATTGACTATAACTTTTTTAATATGGAAGGCCTTTGTACACGGACACAAGTCTTCCACACTTCAGTGAATACATGTACAGTACAGAAAAGAAAATATTTCATAGTAATCAAATGTGTGGTTAAAAATTTTGCTTCCT
>NW_026521381.1:0-35638 GCF_021234435.1 Artibeus jamaicensis
CTGGGGACTTCCGCCAAGATGGAGACGCAGATGGAGGATCCACCTCGCCTCTGTGCACAACCAAATCTAAGAACTATTTTTAACAGCAGTCACAACCAAGCCACACGGAAAATCGACAATACGGAGTCCAAAGGACAACTAGATACTCGGCTGGACCGGTACGAGGAGCGAGGCCAGTAGCGGAGCAGGTTAGCAAGAAAAAATTCCCGGGGCGGAGCGTGGCGCGCAGGCAACCGAGGGCGCTGATCGCCAGCCAGCTGGCTGCCAGAGCGCACAGGGGAAGAGGCGCGGCGGTCAGTTGGTCGGTCGGTCGCGCGCATTTAGTGCGGAGAAGCCAGTGAGAAGGGAAGCTGGCGTGGGGCAGCAGGCTCACGCAATTCCAATCGGATAAACCCCAGGCGTACGGAGTGACTGGAAGCGCTGGGCTAGCGGAGAGGAACGCCATTGCTCCCTCTCTGACCCCGCCCCCACACACAGCGTCACAAACCAGCGACCTGGGTCGCCCCGTCCTGGTAAACAACTAAGGCTTCACTCCGCTCACTTAACAGCACGAACAGACCAAAAATGGCTCTAGGACAACTCAGAGCCCCAGAACCGATAGACCTAAGTGATGAAGAAATAGCCAGTCTTTCAGATACACAGTTCAAAACACTGGTTATAAGGATCCTTACAGAACTGGTTGACTTTAGCCACAAATTAGAGAAACATATGGAAGCTAAATTAATTGAAATGAATGGGGATACAAAAGATTCCAATAGTAATGGAAAGAAAATTGGGACTCAAATCAAGGGAGAGAACCAGACGGAAGAAAAAAATGATAAAACAGGAAGGAATGAAGAAATAAGAATTCAGAAAAATGAGAAGAAGATTAGGAACCTCCAGGACATCTTTAAACGTTCCAACATCCGAATTATAGGGGTACCAGAAGGGGGAAAGGCACAACCACCAGTTGAAAAATTATTTGAACAAATAATAAAGGAGAATTTCCCCAAGATGGCAAAGAAAATAGACTTCCGAGAAATCCAGGAAGCTCAGAGAGTCCCAAAGAAGTTGGACTCAAGAAGGAACACACCAAGGCACATCATAATTACATTAGCCAAGACTAAAATGAAGGAGAGAATCTTAGAAGCAGCAAGAGCTAAGGGGACAGTCACCTACAAAGGAGTTCCCATCAGACTGTCAGCTGATTTCTCAAAAGAGACCTTACAGGCAAGAAGGGGCTGGAAAGAGGTATTCCAAGTCATGAAAACCAAAGATCTACAACCAAGATTGCTCTACCCAGCAAAACTTTCATTTAGAATGGAAGGACAGATAAAGTGCTTCTCAGATAAGACCAAATTCAAGGAGTTCATCATCACCAAGCCCTTATTATATGAAATGTTAAAGGGACTTACCTAAGAAAAAGAAGATAAAAAAGATGAACAGTGAAAGGACAGCAAACTCACAGTTATTAAGAACCACACCTAAAACAAAAGCAAACTAAGAGGATAGCTAGATCAGGAGCAGAACCATAGAAATGAAGATCTCAGGGAGGGTTAGCAATAGGGGAGTGGGAGGAGGGGAAGGGGGGAGAAGGTACAGAAAATAAGTAGCATAGACAGTAGATAGAAAATACATAGGGGGAGGGTAAGAATAGTAGGGGAAATACAGAATCTAAAGAAATTGAGACACATGTTCATGAACTAAAGGGGGAAATGGTGGGGGAGGGGTATGCAGGGTGGAGGGGAAGGGAGGGGGGAATAGAGCAAATGTAATGGCATAATCAATAAAAAAAAAAATTTTTGCTTCCTGGGACTGGAAAGAGGTATTCCAAGTCATGAAATCCAAAGACCTACAACCAAGATTACTCTATCCAGCAAAACTTTCATTTAGAATGGAAGGACAGATAAAGTGCTTCTCAGATAAGATCAAATTCAAGAAGTTCATCATCACCAAGCCCTTATTATATGAAATGTTAAAGGGACTTACCTAAGAAAAAGAAGATAAAAAAGATGAACAGTGAAAGGACAGCAGACTCACAGTTATTAACAACCACACCTAAAACAAAACCAAACTAAGAGGACAGCTAGATCAGGAGCAGAAACATAGAAATGAAGATCT
The DNA here is from genome assembly GCF_021234435.1 of Artibeus jamaicensis. Taxonomy (NCBI): domain Eukaryota; kingdom Metazoa; phylum Chordata; class Mammalia; order Chiroptera; family Phyllostomidae; genus Artibeus; species Artibeus jamaicensis. The sequence goes on from NW_026521381.1 coordinate 2,101, forward strand.
CAAGGAGGGTTGGCAATAGGGGAGTGGGAGGAGGAGAAGGGGGAAGAAGGTACAGAAAATAAGTAGCATAGACGGTAGGTAGAAAATAGATAGGGGGAAGGGCAAGAATAGTAGGGGAAATATAGAATCTAAAGAACTTGAGACATGTGGTCATAAACTATAGGGGGGGACTAGTGGGGGAGGGAGTGTGCAGGGTGGAGGGGAATGAAGGGGGGAAATAGAACAACTGTAATGGCATAATTAATAAAATATATTTTTAAAATTTTGCTTCCTCATTTTTTAGGTCATCTCTGACACTAAAACCATATTAGGTCAATCTCTTTATTCAAATCTGCCTTTCAATGTAGACTCCACTTGCAATATATGTGTGATAATCAATTTTTGTTAGTGAGGACATCAGGCTGAAAAAAATACAGTACCAGACCAGTTATAAAACTCAATTGTATGTTAGAGTTGACATTATCAGGAAGAACAGCTAAGGATAGTGATGATGATGTAGGAAAAAATGACAGAATCAAAGTGACAGCTTTGTTTTCAAATTTTCTTCTGGGATAAAATTACATAAGTGCCCTTAGTTGCCAAGTGTAGTTCTTTTTTCCATGTCAGTAATATAACTCATGGCAATGCTTTCAGGAATATTATAGAAAATTTACTTGAGAAGTTAGATAGCATTTCAGAGAAAAATAGTTTTAATCAATCCAATTTACCTTATAAAATAAAGGGAAATGCCCAAATATTTCTCATCCAACTTTGGGAAAAACTTGGGGAGAGTAGGAAAATTTATTTTTTATTTTTTTTACAATAAGATTCCTTTAATGAGAATTAATAACAAAATTTTCCCACAGTAGGTTTTAATGTCTAAACTATTAGTAAGATTTCAGGTGCTTGAAACAAAATGTTTCTTTTTATTGTGTTTTGTAAAGAGTTTGAGTTATCAACCCTTACTTATCTGACAGATGTGCTAGAGGTCAGGGAAGATGCAGGTCTGCCACTCACTCTAAACATGAATAATGAGGTTACTTCTTGAGGAGAAATTCATTCTAGAATTTATGTTGTAAAGTTTAATTCTTTTAGAGCAATTTTCTAAGCCGAATTTTAGTGTTAATTAAAATGATATTTAGGTCATCTGAGTTAAATAGACTTTAAAACTCCAGGCATAAGAAAGAGAATTCCTGCCTGTAGAAATAGTCCCATGTACTATGAAAAAGGCATTAATTAGTGAAAGCACATCCACATTAGATATGGGGGGAATGCCCATTTAGGAAGTGAACCTTTTCTTTAGTTTCCTTGGAATTGAGAAAATAGGCTAAATTTTTGTATCTTGGCTAAACTTTTAGTCTCTTAGCAATCTTATTTATCCTAATGTAAATAGAGGGAAAAAATCACAACTATGGACATTGTCACCTGTACTTTTTAACAATACAAAAGATGTATTTGTTTTTCAAGATGGGGCTGGAGTAGGGAACTAAAACACAGCAAAGACTAAGTCTAGGACAGAGATGGGCCCTAGACTCTATCTATGAATGTTTCTCAGCAATGAACTCAAATTGAGAGTAGGAAAATTTAAAAATGAAAGACTGTCCATATATCAGACAGAGCAGGTAGCTCAGTCAAGTGAGTTTTTAATTGTATACAGACTTTCAAATCAAAGAACTGGAAATTCCAGGCATTAAATAGGAAGTGTGCTTTTTCAAATCGAATCAAAGAATAGCAATTTCTGGCTCTAATGTCTTCAACATTATGACCAGTCATGGGCCCAGGATGATTGGTCTTTTTATAGCTGCCATCCCAAAAAATCTTTTCAGAGCCCTCTTTATATCTTTGTTCCTCAGGCTGTAGATGAAGGGGTTCAGCATGGGTGTGACCACAGTGTACATCAGTGAAGCTGTTGCACTTGAGAGTGAGCTGTGGGTAGGAGCAGAGCTAACATACACTCCTGTACTTGTGCAATAAAATAAGGAGACAACCGAGAGGTGAGACGCACAAGTGGAAAATGCTTTATACTTTCCCTGAATTGAGACATTCCATGTATGGAGAACAGTATCTTAGAGTAAGAATAAATGATCCCAGCCTGGGGACCACCACCCAGCAGACCAACTCCAAGATACATCACCATGTCATTAAGAAAAGTATCATGACAGGCAAGTTAGACAACCTGTTTGAATTCACAAAAAAAGTGGGTGATTTCCACATCTGGACAGAAGGACAGCTGCAACACCATTAAGCTTTCTAACAAGGAACTGAGGATACAAATGATCCAGGACATCAGCACCAGCAGTCCCCACAACTAGGAGGTTCATGATGACTGTATAGTGCAGAGGATGACAGATGGCCACAAATCGGTCATAGGCCATCACAGTCAAGAGAAAGACATCCAACCCTGCAAAGAGTAGGAAAAAATACATCTGGGTGATGCAGCCTGCATAGGTGATGGCTTTGCTCTATGTCTGGATGTTCACCAGCATCTTCAGGCCAGTGGTGGAGGTGAAACAGATGTCCACCAAGAACAGGTTGGAGAGGAAGAAGTACATGGGGGTGTGGAGGTAGGGGTCTGAGCTGACAGCCAGGATGATGAACAGGTTTCCCAACACAGTGATCAAGTACATGGAGAGGAACAGGCCAAATAGGAAGGGCTGCAGTTCTGGTTCCTCTGATAGTCCCAGGAGAAGAAACTCTGAAATTTGTGAATCATTGCCTTGTACCATGTGGTTGTGCTCACAACTAGGAAGAAAAATAAAATTACTAATTCTTACACATGTAGGTACTATCATAGTGAAATGCTGGAATTTATGTCTTTCAGTTAAGAAATTATACATTTATATTTATCTTGAGCATATAGTCTTTAAAGAATCTGATGTGACATCTCTGATTAGGAATCCTTGTCCCACACTCAATCTTATCCCCAAGAGGTCATGTACTATATAGTCATAATGCAAAAGTCTTTCATGCACTTGAGGAATTTATGTTGAGTACTGACCATCTTCTAGGGTAAGAGTATAGAATGTTGAGAAGCAAAGTTTTTCTACAATCCAATAATGGAGTAAGAATATAAATTAGCCAATATAAAATATATACTATGTCAGAGGATGATAGATGCTATAGAAGAAAGCAGGTGTAAAATAAAGTGGATGGGGCTCTGGCTGATGTGGCTCAGTGGATTAGTGCCAGCCTGAGAAGCAAAGGGTTGCTGGTTCAATTCCCAGTCAGGGCACCTGGGTTGCAGGCCAGTTTCAAGCAGGAGACCCACGAAAGGCAACCATACATTGATATCTCTCTCCCTCTCTCATTACCATACACTCTGAAGATAAAAAAATAAAATCTTTTAAAAATGCCCTTTCTGCATCTATTAATATGATCATGTGATTTTTGTCTTTGCTTTTGTTTATGTGATGTATTACATTTATTGATTTGCGACTATTGAACCATCCTTGAATCCATGGGATAAATCCCACTTGGTCATGGTGTATGATCTTTTTAATGTCTTGTTGGATGTGATTTGCAAATATTTTGTTGAGGATTTTAGCATCTATGTTCATCAGCGATAGTGGTCTGAAGTTTTCTTTCTTTGTTGTGTCTTTATCTGTTTTTGGGATTAGGATGATGCTGGCTTCATAAAAAGAGTTTGGGAGTCTTCTGTCATTTTGGATTTTTTGGAATAGTCTGTGAAGGATAGGGGTTAATTCTTTCTTACATGCTTTGTAGAAAAATCCTATGAAACCATCTGGTCCAGGGCTTTTGTATAACTTGAGTTTTTTTTATTACTGCTTCAATTTAATCTGCTGTTATTGGTCTGTTCAGGCTTTCTGATTCTTCCTCATTGAGTTTAGAAAGATTATATTTTTCTAGAAATGTGTCCATTTCACCTAAGTTTTAAAATTTTTTGGCATACTGTTTTTTGGGGTTTTTTTTAGATTTTCATACTTTATTTGAAAATTTCCTTTTTATTTTTTTATTTTATTATTTTTTATTAATTTTATTTAGTTATTTTTCAAGTACAGTTTTTTTGTCTATTTCTACCATCCCAGCCTCCCCTGCCCCTTGCTCCCCACCTCCCTCCAATTTCCACCCCCCTTAGTTCTCGTGCCTGTGTCCTTCCTATTTGTTCCTCCAAATCCCTTTCCCTTTATCCCCTTAACTTCCCTTCCCTCTCCCCTCTGGTCACTGTCCCCTTGTTCTCTATTTCAGTGTCTTTGGGTTTTTTTTTTTCTTCTGCTTGCTTGTTTGTTTTGTTGTTTAGCCTCCTATTAAAGGTGAGATCATATGATATTTGTCTTTCAGCACCTGGCCTATTTCACTCAGCATAATGCTTTCCAATTCCATCCATGTTGTTGCAAAGGGTAGTAGCTCCTTCTTTCTCTCTGAAGCATAGAATTCCATTGTGTATACGTACCACAATTTTTTGATCCATTCATTTACTGATGGCATACTGTTTTTTATAGTACTTTCTTACAATCCTTTATATTTCTGTGGTGTCAGTTGTAATCTCTCCTCTTTCATTTCTGATTGTGTTTATTTGGGTCCTCTCTCTTCTTTTCTTGATAAGCCTACTTAAAGGCTTGTTGATTTTGTTTGTCTTTTCAATCAAACAGCTCCTGGATTTATTGATTCTTAGAATTGTGCTTTTAGTCTCTATGTCATTTAATTCTGCTTCGATCTTGGTTATTTCCTTCCTTCTACTTGCTCTGGGCTGTCTTTGTTGTTGTTCCTCAAGCTCTTGTAGGTATAGGGTTAGTTTGTTTGTTTGAAATGTTTCTATCTTTTTTAGGTAAGCCTGTATTGCTATGAACTTCCCTCTCAGGACTGTCTTTGCTGTGTCCCATAAGTCTTGAGTTGTTGTGAGTTCATTTTCATTTGTTTCCAAAAACTTTTTTATTTCATTTCTAATTTCATTCTTGACCCATTCATTGTTTAATACCATGCTATTCAAACTTGATGATTTTGAGTGTTTGGGGTTTTTTCCTTTGGGGTTTGTTTCCAGTTTCAGTCCATTGTGGTCAGAGAAAATGCTTAGTATAATTTCAATTTTCTTGAAAATTGAGGTTTGTTGGAGGGTTTTTTGAGTTTTCATTTGTGTCCTATAATGTGGTCTAGCTTTGAAAATATTCCATGTACATTTGAAAAGAATGTGTATTTAGCTTCTTTTGGATGTAGAACTCTATACATATCAGTTAATTCCATTTCATCTAGGGCATTGTTCAATGTCACAATATCTTTGTTGATATTTTGTTTGGAAGATCTGTCCTTTTTTGACAGTGAGGTGTTAAAATCCCCTACTATAATTGTGTTGCTGTCAATATCTTTCTTGAAGTCCTCCAAGATTTTCTTGATATATTTGGGTGCTCCTATGTTGTTTGCATATATATTTACAATGTTTATGTCCTCTTGGTAGATTCTTCCCTTGAGTATTATGAAGTGACCTTCTGGGTCTCTCTTTATGGCCCTTTTTTTGAAGTCTATTTTGTCTGATATGAATATTGCTACCCCAGATTTTTTTCCCTATTCATTTGCATGGAAAATTTGTTTACAGCCTTTCACTTTTAGTCTGTGATGGTCTTTTGTCCTGAGGTGGGTCTCTTGTAGGCAGCATATGTGTGGGTCATGCTTTCTTATCCATTCAGCTATTCTGTGTCTTTTGATTGGAGCATTTAATCCATTTACGTTTAAGGTTATTATTGACAGGTACTTATTCACTGCCATTTTTGTACCTGTGTTCCTCTCTTTCTCTGTCTTTTCCTTCCTTTCCTTAGAGCAGTCCCTTTAGCATCTCTTGCAGAGCTGGTTTGGTGGAGGTGTATTCTTTTAGACTTCTTTTGTCTTGGGAGCTCTTTATTTGGCCTTCTATCTTGACTGAGAGCCTTGCTGGGTAAAGGCCTCTGGTTCTCATTACTTGGAATATTTCTTGCCATTCTCTTCTTGCTTGGAGCATTTCTATTGAGAAGTCAGCAGCTAACCTAATTGGGCTCCCTTGCATGTTACTTCTTTTTTCTCCCTTGCTGCCTTTAAGATTCTTTCTTTGTCTTGGAATTTTGCCATTTTAATGATGATGTGTCTTGAAGTGGGCCTCTTTGAGTTCCTCTTGATTGAGACTCTCTGTGATTCCCGGATTTGTGTGACTTTTTCTCTCATCAAATGAGGGAAGTTTTCCCTCTTTAATTTTTTTAGTAGATTTTCTATACTTTGTTCTTCTTCTTCTCCTTCTGGTATCCCTATTATTCGGAGATTATTACATTTCATATTTTCTTGCATTTCTCTTAATCCCTCTTCATTTTTTCTGAGCCTCTTTTCCTTTTCTTCCTCTTTCTAGGTGTCTTTTTTCTACTTTGTCCTCCAACTCACTGATTCTATCTTCTGCTTCATCCATCCTGCTGTTGATTCCTTCTACTGTGTTCTTCATTTCATAAATTTTATTCCTTATTTTTTCTTGGCCCTTGCTGATAGTTTCTCTTTCTTTTTTCATGTTGATATAGTTTGCAGTGAGTCCATTGTAGTTTCCCTATAGTTTCTGGTAGCTCATTGTGAGTTCTTTGAACTTCCCGATAACCAGTGCTTTGAATTCAATATCTGATAGTTGACTTGCCTCTATTTCATCTAACATTCTTTCGGAGGCTTCCTCCTTTCCTTTAGTTTGGGGTTGTTTCTTTGTCTTCCCATTGTTTGTGAGACTCTTCTTGTTAGCTTCAGCTTCTTAAATTGATTTGTTTTGGCTTCTTGGGTTTATGCTGTGAACTTTTGTGGTATAATTCCTGTGAGCTTTCGTGGTGTAGTCTCCTTGATTACCCAAGCTCACTGGTCTTGGGCTGTCCTTTAAGTTGGCTGTGTGTTTGTCTTTGTTTTGTGATTGTTTTGGGGTCTTTCTTTTGTGGGTCCTTCCCACTAGCTGGCTAACTGATGGCCCCTCTCTCCACCACCTGTTTTAACTTGCTGTACTGGTGAGGGCAGGTTGTGTTGAAGCTAGTTCTTCTGTGTGTACAAGATTTTGATGATTCCCTTTTGCTCCTGTTCAGTTGTTTATACTAGGTAGGTTTCTCCACTATTTAGTGGTATTTCCAGATAAGTCTTGGATTGAGGTTTGTGTGGTTTTTACTTCCTCATTCATCTTCTTCTGTTGTTATCTGTTGGTGGTTCCTTTGTTGTTGGGTTTCCTCTTCCAGTGGGTATCCTGGTGTTCTCCGCTTCCACCTACTCCTTTTGTGTGTGTGTGTGTGTGTGTGTGTGTGTGTGTGTGTGTGTATGATCAGTTGGAGGGGGAGGCAAAATGGTTTATGACAGGAGGAGAGTATTTTATGATCTTTACACTTACATCCTGTAGAGAAAAAAATAGGAGATCTTCACGCTATGTATAGTGTTAACTGTAATCTTCAACCCAACTAGCCACTTTTAAGAAAGGATGAACAGAAGATAAGACTCCTATTGGGGAGGGAAGGGTTGTGAGTTGAATCTAGAAAGCAGTGAGTTTGTGAGAGGTCAGATTCTGAGGTAAGGAGAGAGTAAATGATAGTAAATAGGTGTGGTGTTTGAGCAAATAGAGTTAATGACTTCAGTAATACAGTTCAGGAAACTGTGAAGTGGGCTAAGATCCGGGAGGTGTGTTGTGAAGTATCTACAGTTGTTAGAACAGCTATCATTTACAATAATATTAGAGCAACAATCATATGACAGAATCTATGTGATCTAGATAACATGAATGGAGGGTATAGAACATTGAGTAGTGTGCTAAAGGAACACAAGTGACGTGAAATATAGAAAATTAGCAATACACTGTGGAGGAGAGAACAGGGGCAACCTGTCAAATGATACAGTATAAACAGCCAAGGCAAAGAAGCCTATACAGACAGAGGAGGAATACAAAGATACTATTAAAATATAAAAGATGTGAGAATAATGAAAAATAATAATACAAGTATGCAGCAACTTGTGGCTTCTCTGCTATAGCAAAGTGACATTTGTCTCTATGTCTCTGTTGTTGGACTGACCCCTCTTTGGGCCCAACACTGGTCTTTTTGCGGTTCCAAGTTGTTTGTGTTACTTGTGGGTAAAAGAAAAAAAAAAGGGAGGAGAGGGGAGGAAGAAGCCATAAGTTTGGAAAGAAACTAAGAAGGAATAAAACAAGAAAGAAGAGAGGAAAAAGGTATTGAAAGATAAAACAATAATAAATTAAAAAGATAAAAGATTACTTTCAAAAAATCTCTTGTTGGTTTCAAACTGGCCAAACTGGTTTTTCTGGTCTCACTGGCTACAGCAGGCTGAGGAGCTATTGGTGTGGTCTTTCTGCTAGCGCCCTCCCAAGAACTAACCTGACGCCTCTCTCCAGTGCCTCAGGAAGGGAATCTAGGTCCTCTTCAGAGCACTCTTTCCCCAGGGTTCTCAGCCATGGGCCAGGGTGTGGGCACAAGCACGCATGTGCCCTGGCCAGGCTGCCTGGGTCCCAAGGGATATGGCATAAACTCTTCCCAGTTCTGTGGGGGAACGCAGGGCCTTCCACCCAGCCTTGGGATTGCTGTCAGGCTGAGTGGGGAGCAGGCCAAGTGGCTGTCCCAGGAGAATCCTTCAGTTTACTTTCCAAAATATTTCTCCTTAAGAAAGCCTGCCACTCAGCACAGCCCAATCCCCCAGCCAGACCAGTGACTATCAGAGTCAGAGACCAAAACTGTGCCTCTCAATTCTCCCAAGCTGGTGGCTACAGACTCCGCAGTTGATCATGGTCCTTTGTCCTTATTACCCTCTCTGCAACCTCAAGCAAAAAGATTTCTCCCAGTGTTGCCCAACCCTGTTTGACCCATGAGGGAGGGAGCTGATGACCCGGCTCTCTCCCAAGGACCCTGTGGCAGGCCCGGGGCTACCAAAGAGTCTGCAGTAGACCTGCTGGGCCCCGATCATAAGCTGAGACTGCAGCCGCTCCTGTCTCCACTCTGGTACCTGAGACCCTACTGTCCAGCAGCTGTCTCCTTACTGTCTGGTTTTTTAGTGTCCACTATAATTTCTGGTCTCTTATTTTCATACATGCTGGGAAACTCTTGGCTGTTTGCACTGTTCCTCCACAGATGGGCCAAGATTTTCTCCCATGTGTACAGAGGAAATGGAATCTGCTCGGTCCTACTCCATGGCCATCTTCCCCTCTCCCGTAGATGCAAAACTTCTTGAATCAGAAAACTGAATCTCTGTTTCGAATCTTGATCTACCAACCACATGTTAGCTGCTTGAACTTAGAGAGACAACAGTATGATTCTAAATTCATCGTTACATGTTAATATTCTCCCTTAAAAGCTTAGCACAATTCCTCCCTGTTACTAAATGAATGGTTACCACTCATAATGAGATTTGGCTAATTTTTTCTCCTATCTCACAAATATTTCCATTGCTTCCCCACCTCTTGGTAATGAAGTATAGCAAACTAAAGCTCATTCACATATTAAATGCAATTTTTCATGTGGATCCCAATGTCAACGATGGTACTCTGAAAAGTATGTCTCAGGACCTGCTATTGCAAGGTAATATCTACATCCATGGGTCTGGACCTTTCTAATAAATACAAGCTCAAATACAACCTATCTTACAAGGGTGGAAAACACCACTCTTACTCTATTTTACCACTGCCCTTAACTGCAAAATTCCTATAGTATGTTCTAACTTTCTAAAATCACTTTATGCTGGTGGACTTCTGCCAAGATGGTGGCATAGGTGGAAACACTTTACTTCCTTGCACAACCAAATCTAAAAACAATAAAGTTTTAACAATAATAAATGAAACCAAATCACAGAAAATCGAACAATATGGAGTCCAAAAATATTGAACTGCTAAGCTAAACCAGTGAGAGGGGTGAAGCCAGCAGTGGAGAGGGTCAGGCAAAAAAGATCCCTCGACCCGGACTGCACACAGGCAGCCAAGAGCTCGGATCCCAGGTGCAGGGTAGCTACAGGAGGACCCAGGGAAGGCACTGATGGCTGGCTGTCTATGGTTGCACATTTGCGCGCAGATAAACTAGTGAAGAGATAAGCATTGAGACAGACAGCGCAGGCCCCAGCGCACGGCGGTAGGCTCGCGCATTTGTGCTCAGATAAACAGGCGGGGGCAAGCAGTGAGGTGGACTGGGCAAGTGGAGAGGACCATCATTGCTCCCTCTCTGACCCCACCCCCACATACAGCATCACAAACCAGCGACCTGGGTGGACCCGCCCTGGTGAATACCTAAGGCACCTCTCCTCAAACGGTACCAGGCACCAACAGATCAAAACATGGCTCAAGAACAGCTCAGAGCCCCAGAGCCCATAAATCTAAGCGAACGAGAAATTGCCAACCTATCACAGGCACAGTTCAAAACACTGGTGTTCAGGATACTCACAGAACTGGTTGATTTTAGTCACAAATTACAGGAACATATGAAGGCTAAACTAACTGAAATGAAGATAAATGCACAGGAAAGCAATAGTGATGGAAAGGAAACTGGGACTCAAATCAAGGGAGTGCACCAGAAGGAAGGAAAAAATGACCAAATACAAAAATATGAAGAAACAAGAATTCAAAAAAATGAGGAGAGGCTTAGGAACCTCCAGGACATCTTTAAACGCTCCAACATCCAAATTATAGGGGTACCAGAAGGGGAAGAGGAATAGTCACGAGTGGAAACCTTATTTAAACATATAATAAAAGAGAACTTCCCCAATCTGGCAAAGGAAATAGACTTCCAGGAAATCCAGGAAGCTCAGAGAGTCCCAAAGAAGTTGGACCCAAGAAGGAACACACCAAGGCACATCATCATTACATTAGCCAAGATTAAAATGAAGGAGACAATCCTAGAAGCAGCAAGAGCTAAGGGGACAGTCACCTACAAAGGAGTTCCCATCAGACTGTCAGCTGATTTCTCAAAAGAGACCTTACAGGCAAGAAGGGGTTGGAAAGAAGTATTCCAAGTCATGAAAACCAAAGACTTACATCCAAGATTACTCTATCCAGCAAAGCTTTCATTTAGAATGGAAGGACAGATAAAGTGCTTCTCAGATAAGACCAAATTCAAGGAGTTCATCATCACCAAGCCCTTATTATATGAAATGTTAAAGGAACTTACCTAAGATAAAGAAGATAAAAAAGATGAACAGTGAAAGAACAGCAAACACAGTTATTAACAACCACACCTAAAACAAAAGCAAACTAAGAGGACAGCTAGATCAGGAGTGAACCATAGAAATGAAGATCATGTGGAGGGTTAGCAACAAGAGAGTGGGAGAAGGAGAAGCAGGGAGAAGCTACAGAAAAAAGGTAGCATAAACAGCAGATAGAAAATAGATATGGGGGAGGGTAAGAACAGTATGGGAAATATAGAATCTAAAGAACTTGAGACACATGTTCATGAACTAAAGGGGGGGAATGGTGGGGGAAGGGTGAGCAGGGTGGAGGAGAATGAAGGAGGAAATAGAACAAATGTAATGGCATAATCAATAAAATAAAAAATATTTTTAAAAATATGAATGTATGAATGGCTGTGAACGACTAACTATCCCCCACTCACAGTCATGCACACTAAAAAAAAAAAAAAAAAAACTTCATGCCTCCACTTCTTTCCTCCATCTCATCCAACTGCACTTCCACTCTTATATCTTGATTGTCAACAATTGCTCTCATATTGCTGAGTCCAACAGGCAGTTCTCTTTGTAACATATTAAAGTAATTAGTCAAAAATTAATTCGTGCAGCACAGAAAGATGGCAAGCTCTCAGCTGTGAGTTAGGCTGGTTTGGCTCTCAGGTGACTTCAAGTACAAGTTCTCAGGTTCCAATATCTCTAAATCTTTCCTGAAATATCTACTGGGCTTTCAGACTCACCTGGAGGGAGTCTCTGAGTGGAAATTCTTTGTGTAGAAGTCTGAATTCCTGCCTGGACCATTGGTGATGGAGACCAAAGCTCTGTCCCCAGAGAAGACAGAAGGAAAGAGTAAAGTGTTGGTCTCCAGCCAGACTTAGAAATCCCAAAACAACAGTCATGTTCTGTCCAGTTCAAGGTGCACACCCTAAGGGTCTGCAACTGAGAAGATATTTTCAGCTCCCTTTATCTGCTCATTAGGCACTGTTTTCATTGTTACTACCACCTTTGAGCACATTATTTCCCCATGGGACCCTGGTCTGGAAAGAAAGGAAAATTTCCTGCTGATTCACTGTTCCCTGTAGACCATATTAGAGGTCAGGTGAATCCAGTTTTTATTCCTTCTCTATGAACTCAGCTGCCTCCCAGAGGTCTAATCTCCTTCAACCTTATCCTAACCTTAAGTTAATATTTTCTCCATATCTACCACTGAGGAGTCTGTCTTGACTTGGACTTCCACAGTATTGACTCATGGTGGGAACAGCTCCTGATATCTTCAGAAAATTGCTAACCCCCTCTTCAACAAGAGAGAGAGATGTGTTCCTTTGCCACAAAACAAATGGTACCATAATTCTTGACTTTATCTGACTTCTGACAAATCAGGAGATACATGCTTATAATTAATTTAGAGCTATCATTTACTCCTTCTATTAGAAAGGTAAAAATGTTTAATTATAAGATATATTTAGATCTTTTTATGCACTGTCTACTGAGCTCAGAATCTTATGTGGACTGTCTTAATTCATTTTTAGATAGGTCCATTTTGTGTGGTTGATACTATTATGAAACCCATTCTACATTTGCAGAAATAAGGCTCAGAGGGTGAAGCACCTGCCCTAAGTTATGAACTGAGTAAGAGATTGGCTTTGTTTGGAACTCCCTCAAGATGCTTCCAGTCCAGGCCACTGGGTCTCAACTCGAATGATTTTGCAACCAGGAAAAATTGACAATATCTGGAGAAATTGTTTGTTGTCAGCAACTAGGGAATTGCTACTGGTACCTAGAGGATTGAGGACAGGGCTGCATCTCAACGTCTTACAATGCGTGGACTGCCCCACCGCAAAGAGGTATCCAGCAGACATGTCAACAGTGCAGAGATGAGAAATACCATTCAGGACCAGAACCTCTCCAGCATCAATGGATATATGTATTTTGGGTCTTGTTGTAGATTTTGATGGGCAAGTCTGGGGTGACCCACAGATTCTGCACTTGTAACCAGCTCCCACTTAATACTGACACTGCAGGTCCAGTCTGTGACCACTCTGAGTACCAAGATTGATGTCCAGTATCAGACTCCAGGATAAGTAGATTTTTGGCCCTTCAACAAGAATCTTCTCACATACCTCAGTCTGGCCTTGCACTGTCACACATTGGACTCAGTAGTTCAGCTTATGAATACTCAAGTTCAAACATGCCTCTTGAATATTTCTTATGTCAGGAAATGACACTTTCAGGCCTTTGGTTCCTTATTTACATAAATAGGGAACTTCCAGCTACGTTTTGGAATTGGTGAGAGAAGTTAGTCACATTTTAGAGCTCATGGGAAATTATTGGCACAGAGCAGATGCTCACTTTATACCAGCAATGTGACTAGGTCCCATTTCTGAATTTACTAAGCTCATTGTGACCCAGAGAATCTGTAGGGACAGGAAGTGAGTCCAGCATGGCCCTGATCCTGAGAGAGAGAGAGAGCTGTGATCTCGAAGGTTGACCTGCTCACAGGGCCCCTTCCAGGGAGCAGAGTACTTAAGTAGCCACCATTGTGTGCTATGATGAACTCAGTGATATGACCTCTGACCTCTGACCCACTCACGCTGGCTCCAAATAGCCACAGTAAGGTTTTGTAAAGTCTTCCATCTGTTCCACTCTTGGGAGTATCTGCAAAGCTGATGTTTCTTGATGAATCAAATTATTCCATCTCTTTTCATCTTCCTTGTTGCAAGTTTACAACATGGTTCTCATAAACTTTTGGTGCTTGTATGTCTGTTTCTCCTCCAAGTAGAACTTGGTTTATTTTTTCAAAGTTACTGATTCCCTGCCTCATTCCCTCTACAGGTCTACACATCCCCACCCATTGTTTTGAGTCCTGAATGTTCCTCAAGGGGGATGAGCATGAATCCCTACTGTTTGCCTCTCATTTGGGTGGGTAGGAGGCAAGTGGTAGAATGCATGCCGAGAATGCCTAAGAAGAAGCTGTAAGAGGCAATGTGAGATTCCACCCTTTCTCTTCCTCTTTTCCTCTGTCATGTGAATGGACCTGTCACATAGGATCTGTTCCACCAGCCCCTGTCCCAGGTGAAGACATCCGCTGGGCAAAGCACAGCTGAGTCAGAGCCACAGACTCTCCACAGCCTACACATACTGTGATGAGAAATAAACTTTTATTATTTTTAACCACTGTGATCTGGAGAGTTGCTTGTTACCAAAACTGATTAATACATTCCTTTGTGTAATTCTTTTCTAAGTACATTTTAGTGATTATGCTATTACAATTTTCCCAATTTTTCACCCTTTATCCCTCCTCCGCCCTGCACTGCCCAACCCTCCAGGATTCCCCCCGCCTTAGTTCATGTCCAAGAGTAGTACAATAAGTTCTTTGAGTTCTCTGTTTCCTGTACCACTTTTGACCTCTTCCCATCTATTTTATGCCTACCAATTACATTTCTTCCTCCTTGTACCTTTTCCACCTATTCCTCCCCTCTCTCTACCCACTGAAAACCCTCCATGCAATGTCCATTTCTCTGATTCTGTTCCTGTTCTGTTTGCTTAGTTTTTGTTTTTGTTGTTTTTCTTTTTTTAAGGTTCATTTGTTGATAGTTGTGACTTTGTTGGCATTTTACTGTTCATAGATTTTATCTTCTTCAATTTTATACATAAGTCCTTTTAACATTTCATATAATAAGGGCTTGGTGATGATGAATTTCTTTAACTACCTTATCCGGGAAGCACTTTATCTGCCATTCCATTCTAAATTAAAGCTTTGCAGGATAGAGTAATCTTGGATGTAGGTCCTTGCCTTTCATGACTTGGAATATGTCATGAAACCCTTCTTGCCACCAAGGTTTCTTTAGAGAAATCAGCTGATAGCCTTATGGGTACTCCTTTGTAGGTAACTCTATCCTTTCCTCTTGCTGCTTTTAAGGTTCTCTTTTTAGCTTTAATCTTGGTAACTTAATGATGATGTGCCTTGGTGTGTTCCTCTTTGGGTCCAAACTCTTTGGGACTCTCTGGTTTTCCTGGACTTCTTGGAAGTCTATTTCCTTCACCAGAAAAACAACCAGGGAAGTTTTTCTTCATTATTTGTTCAAATAAGTGTTCATTTTCTTGCTGTTGTTCTTCTCCTTCTGGCACCCCTATAATTCAAATACTGGAACATTTACAGTTGTCCCAGGGGTTCCTAAGCCTCACTTCATTTGTTTTCCCCTGAATTCTTATTTCTTCATTCTGTTCTGGTTGGATGATTATTTCTTCCTTTTGTTCCAAATCATTAGAACATGAGTCCGGTTTCCTTCCTGTCACTGTTGGTTCCCTGAATATTTTGCTTTATTTCACTTTGGGTATCCTTCATTTGTTCTTTCATTCTGCAACCAAGCTAAATCAGTTCTGTGAGCATTTTGAACTCTCCATCAGATAGGTTGACTATCTCCTCATCACTTAGCTCTCTTTCTGAAATTGTGCTCTATTCTTTCATTTTGGCCCTATTTCTTTGTTCAGAGCACCTGTTAAGTTATAAGGGGGTGGGGCCTTAGGTATTCACCAGGGAAGAGCAACCCTCTTTGCTGTGTTGTGGGCTTTCTGCAGGGGAGGGTTCAGAAGGGGAACAATGCAGCTCGCTTGCTCAGCTCTAGCCCCATTCTCCAACAGACTCTCGTGTAAGATGGGGAGTTTCTCCCACTGTGACAACCCCCACCATAGTCCACAGTAAGCTCTCAGTCTCAGTTTCCCATTTAGCCAGCACCACCCACTCATTCTTCTGCCTTGCCACAGGTTCTCTCCATCCTTTCATCTTATTGGTCTGGTTGGTCTGGTTGACTGTTTCTTTAAATCATTCAGTGTTGGAGTTCCATGCAGTTTGATTTTGTGGCACTTCTGGTTGTTTATTGATTTTAGATTGGTTGTTACCCTCCTTTTGATTGTGTGAGGAAGTGAAGGGTTTCTACCTACGCCTCCATCTTGGCCAGTACTCTTGTGTAATTCCTTCCCCCCCCCCCTTATATGAAGTATTTATTTTATTTTTTTAATATATTTTATTGATTATGCTATTACAGTTGTCCCATTTTACCCCTTCACTCCCCTCCACCCTGCACACCCCCTCCCACCCACATTCCCCCTTTTTTAGTTTATGACCTTAGGATGTACATAGAAGTTCTTTGGCTTCTACATTTCCCATACTATTCTTACCCTCCCAATTTCTATTTTCTACCTACCATCTATGCTACTTATTCTCTGCACGTTTTCCCCCTCTCTCCCCCTCCCAGTCTCCTGTTGATAACCCTCTATGTGATCTCCATTTCTGTGTTTCTGTTCCTCTTCTAGTTGTTTGCTTAGTTTGTTTTTGTTTTTGTTTTAAATGTGGTTGTTCATGACTGTGAGTTTGCTGTCATTTAACTGTTCATATTTTTTATCTTCCTTTTCTTAGAAAAGTTCCTTTAACATTTCATATAATAAGAGTTTGGTGACATTGACCTCCTTTAACTTGACCTTATCTGAGAAGCATTTTATCTGCCCTTCCATTCTAAATGAAAGCTATACTGGATACAGCAATCTTGGATGTAGGTCCTTGACTTTCATGACCCAGAATACTTCTTTCCAGCCCTTTCTTGCCTGCATGGTCTCTTTTGAGAAATCAGCTGACAGTCTGATGGGAATTCCTTTGTAGGTGACTGTCTCCGTATCTTTTGCTGCTTCTAGGATTCTCTCCTTCATTTTAATCTTGGCTAATGTAATTATGATGTGCTTTGGTGTGTTCCTCCTTGGGTCCAACTTCTTTGGGACTCTCTGAGCTTCCTGGTCTTTCTGGAAGTCTACTTCCTTTGCCACATTGGCAAGTTCTTCTTCATTATTTATTCAAATAACTTTTTCACAGTATGATGTGTGTGTAAGGAGTTCACAGTAATTTAAACAGTCCAAGTTAAAGACAAATTATAAATACGCCTAAGAAAACCTAACTTATGTTTGTTCTCTAAGTGTTACAAATGAGATATTTCTAGCCAGCAGTAAGGAACTTGGAAATGTCTATAGATCCAAAATCGTTCAGTAAAGTTTAAGAAACTAACCAAGAAGGAAGTCTCAGGTTTAAACGCAGCCTCCTTTCTCCCAATATCTCCCTTTTCTAATCTTTATTGTATTTTTGTTACCATTTAGTCTCCTTATTTCACCCCCCCCCGTCTTAGTATCTCCTTTGCTCTCTGCTCATCCTAACATCATTTGCACAGCCCTCTCCTTCCTCATCAAGAACTGCCTCTCTCCTAGCTCTCTCCTCACGACCTTGGGTGACCTTGAGCTTCCCTAACATCTTACCCAGGTCCCAGTCTCCTGTTCACCTCACTGGCACTTGCACATCAGAGAAAGCCAACTCTTCATTTACTCACACCCTAAACAACCATTCATAGCAATCTTTGGTTGTCTCTGCAATGGGCACAAATGATAGACTCTAGGGAGTCTGTTTGTATCTAGGGAGACAGAATGAGGCCATTCAGGAGAAGGGATGAGCACAGTTCGTGCACTGGGAAAGTGCTAATATTGGTTATTATTTATATCATTTCCTGAGCACCTTTAATGAGCCAGATGCTTTTCTGTGTGTGTTACATTTTTGTACAATTTTTAATAGAATTTCTTCCTAGTATGTATAAGTTTATTGCTGGAAATAGGAAAGAAAGTGATACATGTTTGTTCTTTATTCTAGTGTGATCAAAGTGACTGCTTAGCTCTAGTAGCTTCCCAATTCAACTTAGGTAGCCAAATTTATCATCTGAAAATGTGATCAATTTAATTTTACCCGAGACATAAACTTACGATTGCTTTTTCTTCCTTGGTTGCACTGGTTTAAATTTTCAGAATAGTGTTGGGTCGTGACAGTAGCAGGCATATTTGTCCTCTGTATGACCTTTATGTAGCTTCCTCAAATGTTTTCTTTTCAGGTATGATGTTAGCTGGTGATCAAGGAAACCATTTTATGACAATTAAAAAATATTTTGTTTACAGTTTCTTCAGAACTGTTTTTATACAGTATCATTTGCATCTTTTAAAATGATTCTATTATATTCAGATGTTTTTTCCACTAATTTATTTTATTAATATTTTATTTATTTATTTTCAGAGAGATGGAAAAGGAGAGAGAAAGAGAGGGAAAGAAACATCAATGTGTGGGTGCCTCTCACACACCCTCTACTGGGGACCTGGCCCACAACCCAGACATGTGCCCTGACTGAGAATTGAGCCAGCAACCTCTTGGTTTCTAGGCTGGCACTCAGTCCACTGAACTCCACCAGCAAGAGCTCTACTAATTTATTTCAAGATAATAAATAAATTCTTAGTATCAGAGGCTCATGGCTTTCTTGAGTTGAATGCTTTCTGTTTATGATTTACACCAGGAAGTCTGCACTCCATACACTGTTCTACAGATTCAAAGGGCACCTTAGTGACAGAATGGCTCATCAGGCTATTGGAACCATCAGCAGAACCCAAAGATAGCTCATGGCTGGGCCTCCATGCAGCTGTTTTCATGGAGCTAAGCTGTGAAGTACTGTACACTGACTTTAATGGGACATCAGCATAAGGAGCCACTGTGTTGGGAAAAGAGTCATGATAGTGGACAGGTCTGACTATTAAATCAGCCAAATTCTGGAGAGACTGAGCAGAGGCTGAGTGATATAAATTTCCTGGACCTTCCCACTACCAGAAAAGAAGCCATATTTAATTTTCCTTTTAATTTTATGATTTTGTCTCTGATTTATTTACTCCCTATATCTAAATCTACACACTTAAACCAGGGATCAGGAAACTACTCCCCAAAGAGCAAATCCCACCCACAGCCTGTTTTTTGTAAAAAGGCTTTATTAGAATACAGTATAGTAGGTTGAATAGTAGCCCATAAAAGACATGTCTACATCCTAAATCCTAGTACCTCTAAATGCAACCTTATTTGATTAAAATGTTCTTTATACATATAACTAAGGATCTCAACATGAAATCATAGTGGATTATCCAGGTGAAGCATTGGTAAAACCAATGACAAGCATCCTTATAGAAGCTATAGAGTGAAGAGACACACCCAGACAAGAAGGCCACATGGCTATGGAGGCAGAAATTGGAGTGATACAGCCACAAAGCCCAGGAAAGCTTGGAGTCACTAACAGCAGGAAGAGGCAATGAACACCATCTCCCCAAGAGCCTTTGCAGGGACTGCAGCCTTTCTGAAATCTCAATATTAGTTGTAATAGCTAGCCTCAAGAACTCTAATGAAAAACTCCTTTTGTTGTAAGCCACCCAGTTTGGGCTTACTTGTTACAGAATTCACAGAAAATGAATACCTACAGCCATGCCCATCTGCACAGGTATTGCCTACAACTTCTTTCACACTACAATCATAATGGGACACAGGTCCAGCTGCCTGCCACAATGGAAGCCAGGTATGTGAGATAGGTGCACCAGCCACCTGGAAGATGGGGAACTCTTGTCCCAAAGTCCATCTTGCCATCTCTGCTCAAGCCAGCAATTCTTTTTTTTTTATTTTATTTGTTTGTTTGTTTGTTTGCTTTGAGATAGGGGGAAAGAGGGGGAGAAACAGATCAGTTACCTCTCTCTTGCCCCGCAATGGGGACCTGGCCCACAACCCAGGCATGTGCCCTGGACCAGGAATCAAACCAGTGAATTTTCAGCCCACAGGCTGGCTCTCAATCCACTAAGCCACACCAGCCATGGCAAGCCAGCAATTCTTAAAGGGATTTGGTGGGAACTGGAGAGGGGAAAACTTCCCTGAAGGAGTGCAGACCTGCTGTGCTGTGACAGAGGGCAGTGGGAGTAGGGAGAGTGGCTCTGGGCATGCAGAAAGTGTTCTTGCTGGTCCCAATATGGATGGCCATGGTAAGTGTCCTCGAGTTGGCCATCTGGTTTTTGTCAGTTGAATTCCTGATACAGGACCTTGAAGTCAAGCTACTTCTTAGATTCACATAAGAACCATAACAGCTGAACTGTACAGTATACTTAAAAAAGAAACTTTTGACATACCAGACCTAGTTTTAAGAGAAAAATTAGGTTAGACTAACAAGCTGCATTTAATATTTACTAAGATTAATATGGGGAGCCTTATGTAAGTATAGTGTATGTATTCCTCATTACACAATGGCAGAATTAAGTAGTTGCAACAGAGCACTGATGGTCCAACAATAACATTTATTATCTATCCCTTTAAAAATATGCTTGGCAGTGTCTGCCCTTAGTCACTATCAGGTACTGATTTTATATTCAAAGTACTCTTTCCTATTGTAAAGGAATGCTCAGAATAGCCTAGCTGGCCAGAAAATATATATATACCCATGTGAGTTTTAAAATGCGACTGTTGCCCTAGCATGTGCTACTCAGTGGATTGAGCACTAGCTTGTGAGCCTGTGAGTTGCCATCTGATTCACAGTCAGGGTGTGTCCCTGGATTGTGGGCTAGGATCTTGTGGTGGGCAGGCAAGAGGCAACAACACACTGATGTTTCTTTCTCTATCTTTCTCCCTCCAATCCCCTTGCTCTGAAAATAAATAAATAAAATCCTTTTTTTAATAAAAATAAAATTGTGAGTGCATCTACTCCAGATGAAAATTTTAAATTACTGGACCTGTGGAACTGGCACCAAAAAAAAAACTTGACCTCTGCAGCCAAAACATGTTACCTCCATCAAGTGCAATGACCCCTGAATTGTCTTCAGGATCTGTTTTCACTTTTCAAAGAGAAGTCAAGGTGAAGTTCCTGGGAGTTTTCTATTTGGGATGGATGTGGTCAGGTGACATAGTTACATCTCTGAGTTACTCAGCATCACTCAGAGCAGCTCAGAGGCTCATGGTGTGGTCCTTTCAATGTGTCCTGCATGCCCAGGTTATATACACTGGGGAGAGGTTTATGTTGTGGGAGGCGGGCTCATCAGTAAGAAGAGACTATGTGTTTGGCCTCTAATGTGAGCCTACGGGAACAGAACTGGCAGAGAGTTTTCTTTTATTTATGGTCCCTTGGGTTCAAGGGAGCTGAATTGCTTAGAGAATTAACTGACAATAAAACCATTTATTTAATGAGGAGCTCTGAGAACTCAGCCTCTGGACCTCCCTCAGCAGACTCACCTGCAGCTCCTCAGCCTCAGGTCAAGAGCATCCTCTCTGTGCCTGTCTAGGATGTCCAACTACTCTGGAAATCCAGCACCAGATCCCCATTTCTTGCTCTTTCCACATAAACTTCCCAAGGAAGGAAGGACCAGTAAAGCCAAATCCATCAAGTGATGCCATTGGGAGATGCCAGAGTGAGTACTACGGGAAAGCATCATGGAGGGAAGGACAGCTTTCAGTAACTGTGCCTTTTGAGAGAAGTCAGGTGGATGATGTGAGAAGGGATTGGTCCAATATCCTGCACACTAGGCATCCCTAGCCTGAAGGGCATTCTTGCAACTTATTCCTTCTCAGACCCTTTCTTCCCATTTACCATCTCAGAGCACAATCCCACAACCTCTCTCCTCCCACAGTAGGAACTGACCCTTCCTTACATCTGCTCAACTCTCAGGGCTCTGCTCTATTTCAACTTGAGCATTTCGTGTGTGTGTGTGTGTGTGTGTGTGTGTGTGTGTGTGTGTGTGTAGCATTGACAGAGTGAGGCAGCCTTGAAGTGTGAGGAAAGCACTGCCTTGAAGTCGGGGAGGTGTGAATTTGAACTAGATTCTTCTCCATCTAGTACCTGATGGACGTGGGAAACATTTCTCACATCCTGTGAATCTTTTTCACATCCACAGAGGTATGTGCATAAGGAGACCTCAGAGAGTGCTTATGGGAGAACAGCTGTCATGGACCAAATGTCCAGGACACAGTGTCCTTTGAAAAAAAAACATTTATTTATTCTTTCACTCATTTACATAACACATCAATATGCAACACATAAAACAAAGCAAAACACCTTACACGTATAGGACAAGAAAATATGGAGGCAGAAGAGAGTAAAGGAGACATAAAACTAGAAGAATAACTACATGAGTAAACAAATTATCTACCATGAAATGTTACCTAGTTGCTAACACTGAGCCCCTGATAACACTGAAAATTCCAGTGAAAACAAAGGATTCTCTGCTGTTAGGATCAAATTTGGCTACATAAACAAAAAACACTAAAAATAAAAGGCATTCATATCCCCTAGGAATCACTGTGTCTCCATCATAAGAGAGTGGGACCAGCACGATGTCTCCAGGCTAATATGAGAGACAAAGGTTCATTTCATTTCTCTGCTCCCCTAGCCATAGTATGTGGTCTTCCAAGACATGCCAACAGCAGGAGCCCCGTTGTGATGTGTAAATTCCAGACACAAAGGAGATAGAAGAGGGAAGGTTCTGACGAGCATTCCAGGATTCCCATTTACCAACTTCACACACTATCCAACTGTCCATGATTACAAGAAAAGGTGCAAAACATGGTATCTTAGTTGGGTATAGGACCACTGCAAAGTATAATCAGGTCCTGTTAATACAAAAGCAGGGAGCGGCTATGTTGTCCAAGCAGTCTCTGGCATGGTGCTTAATTATAGGGTCCAGAGTCTCCATAATATCAAAACAATTAACTGTTTGACAGAAACAAGACCCTTCCTGATACTGAGGCAATAAAAAATTTTTTCCAAGACATTGATGTCCTTAATTCTCATAGAACAGCCTCATATTGTGTGAAGTAAGGAGCAACGTTTCCAACCAATTGCCTTCAAGAAATCCAAAAACATTTTAAGGTTCTCCAGGTGTTTCTGAACATAGGCTGGTGGCATCATACATGGTTACAGTCACACTGTCAGAGGGGTGAGGCAAAGATGCTACATCGTGGCTCAGGTATTAAGTATTCCAGAAAAATATCAGCACTAAACCTTGGCCAGAGTTAAAAGTGCCACTTATAGGTGAGATCACATGACATTTGTCCTTCACCACCTGGCTTATTTCACTTAGCATAATGCTCTCCAGTTCACTCCATGCTGTCACAAAGAGTAGGAGCTCCTTCTTTCTTTCAGTTATGTCTTATTCCATTGTGTAAATGTACCACAATTTTTGGATTTACTCATTTAACCAGAGGGGAGGGGGAAGGAAGATAACGGGAAAAAGAAGGGAAAGGGTCATCAAGGAACATGTATAAAGGACCCATGGACAAAGCCAAAGGGGGGAAGGATGGGAGATGGGGGTGGGTGGGGTGAGAGAATAGTGGTAGCAGGATAATTAAGAAAACTGTATTCTAATAACAATAAACAAATTAGAAATTAAATAGAATAAAATAAAATCAAAAGAACCTCTCCCATCTGGGTGATAAGAGCATTTCAATTCACAGATAGCTTATTGTGCCAACTTGGTTAATGGATGAACACTAATTTTGTGGCTCTGATTAACAAGTCACTATCTTAATTTTTTTAATTACCTGTCTCTTTATAGTTTCTGAGTTCTCATAATTTTTATGTGCCAATAATACATGAATTTGATAAGAAAAATCTCTTCCCTTCCCACAAAAATCTGTAACCTGAAAACATTATTAGCAAATCTCATATGAGTGGTCTACCTCATGTGACCAAAAAAAACCCAAATACAACATCAGCTTTACATGCAGCACCTACATCACTTTTTAAACCATTCTTCAAGAGGTTCTGCTGAGAGATTAAAGGAAAAAGGCATTATGGTTGACAGACTTTCTAATGACACAGACCAGAACATCATGAAATGAACATGTAAAGTAACTTAATATACTATCATGTAAACAGTGAAAATCATTGTGAAAGTTGTAGATATTTGTACTGAAAAGTTAAACACTGCTTGGCACAGGGAGGGCCAATGTATGAAAGTAAATCCACACAGATCGCAGCAAAACATGGTTACTGAGCTCTTATTTTTGGCCACATGTTCAGTAATGAGGTTTGAGAGAAGGTGTAGAGGAAAATAAAATGAGGAGATAAAAACTGAAGGGTTAGAAGCATTGGTCAAGATGTTCTAGACCGACAATACTCAAACATTCACACACATGTAAAACTCCTGCTGATCTTGTTAAAGCACAGATTCTCTGCAGCAGGTCTGACTGGGGCCTGGGACCCTGCATTAAAAGAATCTTTTGGGTAATGCTGATCCTGTTGGTCCCTGACTAGCCAGACTATAAAGGGCACAACTGCTTTGGAACTAAAAGTACATTTCCAGAGAGTAGTAGCAGCAAAGGAAAGGATGGGAGCATTTAAGTTCCGTAACTGGAGGCAATTATGAAAACGTTATACCTTACTAATCCATTAACCTGGAACTCAACTCAACCACATTTCTACACTGTCAATGTGATGAATGATTGAATGCTGCTTTTGCTCTTACCTGGCAGTTATTTTTTCCTCATGGAATCGAATAATCAAACACGTGCCCCAAAATTTCTCCTTCTGGGCTTTTCAGCAAAATCATAGATTCAGTTCCTTCTCTTTGGGCTGTTCCTGTCTATGTACCTGGTCACATTAACTGGGAACCTGCTCATCATCCTGGCCATCATCTCAGACCCCCACCTCCACACGCCCATGTACTTCTTCCTCTCCAACCTGTCCTTGGCTGACATCTGTTTCACCTCCACCACCATTCCAAAGATGCTGCTGAACATCCAGACAGAAAACAAAGTCATAACCTATGCAGGATGCCTCAGCCAGATTTTTTTCATTGTGTTTGGATGCTTGGACAATTTACTCCTGACTGTGATGGCCTATGACCACTTTGTGGCCATCTGTCACCCCCTGCACAGTCATTATGAACCCCCAACTCTGTGGAATGCTGGCTCTGGGGTCCTGGTGCATCAGTGTTATGGGCTCCCTGCTGGAAACCCTGCCTGTCTTGAGGCTGTCCTTCTGCACAAACCTGGAAATCCCACACTTTTTTTTGTGATCTTCCTGAAGTCCTCAAACTTGCCTGTTCAGACATCCTCACCAATAACATAGTGGTGTATTTTGCAACTGGCCTTCTGGCCATGATTCCTTTCAAAGGAATACTTTTATCTTATTATCAGATTGTTTCCTCCATCCTGAGGATTTCTTCAGCTGGGGGCAAGTACAAAGCCTTCTCCACCTGTGGGTCTCACCTGTTAGTGGTCTCCTTGTTCTATGGCACTGGCCTTGGGGTCTACCTCAGTTCTGCAGCCACTTCATCCTCTAGAACAAGTCTGGTGGCCTCAGTGATGTACACTATGGTCACTCCCATGCTGAACCCCTTCATCTACAGTCTCAGGAACAGGGACATGAAGGAGTCCCTGCAGGGACTCCTCATCAGGGTGGGGACTCTCAGGGGCGGAGCTGTTACAGGACTGCTGTGAGAAGCTGGGCACGCAATCCTGAGGACCAGAAATCCTGCCTTCCTTTGTCCAGTGTTCTTATTTCTCCTAATTTTACATGTTTTTAAAGCACAACTTTCTTTGGGTTTTCACTGCTTTCCCAATTTTTTTTAGGTTGTATCCTGAGTTCTCTCTTTCACTTCCTAACCAGCCATTTTACTTTCGTATGAATAAAACATGACATTTTATAAGTTATCTTCAGAAATCATTTGGATTATTTGTAAAAAAATAAATCTTATGTTTTTAAAATATATTCCCAGAAGTTATGGTATGTGTACCTATTTTGGAAATGCCCTGAAAGCCCTGAGAAAGAACAAAACTAGAGGCATATAGTTCCACATATCAAGTTACATTACAAGGCTATAGCAATCAAACACTACAATGCTGGCATTAAAACAGACACACAAGCCCATGGAATAGAATTAATATCCCAGGTATTAACTCATGCATATATTGTCAACTAATCTTGAATGGGGTTCCAAGAACACATGGTGGGGAACGGATAGTCTTGTCAATAAATGGAGTTGGAAAACTGAATATTCATATGAAAAAGAATAAAACTGAACCTCTATCCCACACCACTCACAAAAATTATTTTTCAATACATTAAAAATTTAAATGTGAGACCTCAAATTCAAAACATTCTAAAAAGGGAGAGGAAGACACCGGTATTCGAAATTACTTGTGGATCTAACAGCCCTATCACAGACAACAAAACAAAACATAAACAAATGTTATTGCACCAAACTAAAAAGGGTTTACACAGCAAAGGAAACACCAAAATGAAAAGGCAACCTGTATGCATGGGGCAGACTGATGGCTGAGGGGAGGGGGTGTGGGGGACTGGATGGAAGAAGGTGAAGGGATCATCCAAAGGACATATATGCATAACCATAAACACAGACAACAGTGTGATCATGGTCAGAGGGAAAGGTGGTGGGGCTGGGGGCGAGGTAGACAAAGGGGAAGAGAATGGGGACATCTGTAATAGTGTCCACAATAAAAGTAAAGGTTTTTTTTTAAAGGCAACATATACAGTGGGACAAAATATTTGCAAACCTTATATCTGGTAAAAGGCTAATGCCAAAAGATATTTTAGAAATGTATGCAAAAGAACAAATAATGTTCATAGCAGCAAAATTTACAATAGCCAAGTGCTGGAAGCAACCTAAGTGCCCATCAGCAAATGAATGGATCAAAAAACTATAGTACATTTACACAATGGAATTCTATGCAGCAGAGAGAAAGAAGGAGCTCCTACCCTTTGCAACAGCAGGGTGGAACTAGAGAGCATTATGCTAAATGAAATAAGCCAGGCGGTGAGGGACAAATACCATATTATCTCACCTTTAACTGGAACATAATCAACAAAAGAAAAAAGCAAACAAAATATAACCAGAGACATTGAAATTAAGAGCGATCTAACAATAGCCAGAAGGGAGAGGGGAGGAGACAGTGGGGAGAAACTTTTGCAGGAACTATTATAAAGGACACAAGGACAAAACCAAGGGGGGGCAGGGGTGGAACCAAAAGAGGGAAGTGGGCTTGGCTGGGGCAGAGGGAGAAAATACAGACAACTATAATTGAACAACAATAAAGTAATTTTTTAAAAAAGAACAAATAATCCAATTGAAAATGCACAGATGACTTGAATGGACATTTTTCCAAAGGACATATACAAATGGTAAACAGGTATTGAATACATGGAAAGATGCTCAACATCACTAATCATCCGGGGAAAGCAAATCAAAAGCACAATGAGATATCACCTCACAATTTCTCTTATCAGTGAGTAAGAGATAGTTGTTTGAGGGAGTGGGAGGAAGAGAACTGTTTTTTGTACTCTCATTGGTGGGAATAAAAATGGGTATTGCCATAATGAAAAACAGTAGGGAGCCCTCTCAAGTATGAAAGAATGTGATGCAGCAAACTTACTTCTGATGATGTATCCAAAGGAAATAAAATTAACATCTTGAAGAGATACTGGCACTTCCAACTCCATTGCACAATTATTCACAATAGCCAAGAAGATATGGATAAAACAATGGATAAAGGGATAAAAATGATGTACTACCTTTCTCTCTCTATATATATCTATCTATATATATACATATATATATATATGAATATTATTCGATGATAAAAAGAAAATCCTGGTATTTGCAACTACATGGATGAATGGACTTTGGAGGCATTATAATAACTGTCAGACAGAAAAAGACAAAAGTCTACGACTTTCTTATATGTGGATAAAAATCCAAACTCACAGAAATAAAGAATAAAAAGATTATTGCCCAGGGCTGACGTGGAGGAAATGGGGAGGTACAGGTCAAAGCACACAAACTTTTGGGTAAAAGATGTTTAAGTTCTGGAAAACAAATGTAGAGCAAGGTGACGCCAGTTAACAATACTGTATTGTATGCTTCAGATTGCTAAGGAAGCACATCTTAAAAGTTCTCATCACAAAAAGGTAGCTATATAAGGTGCTTTTTGTGTTAACTAACCTTATATGGTAATAATTTTGCTATATGTACATACATCAAGTTATTATGTTATATACCTTAAAATATACTTATATTTCAATGAAGATGCAAAAACAATTTAATCTGATGCAATAGGTGAGAATGTACAGTCCACCTAAGACAATTTGGGAGTGAAAAATTAATTGTGAAAAAATGAAGTCTATCTGTGGCAAATAGACACAGAGCATTTCATGTGTCCTTTGACAATAGACATAACTTATACAGGGTGGGGCAAAAGAAGGTTTACAGTTGTTCAAGTGGAAAATAATACAATAACTAATAAATCATAACACAAGAATAAACTCTGTGTTTTACACACTCACAACTGTAAACTTACTTTTGCCCCACCTTCTAGGCTTTAGACTAGTAACAAGGACAATAAGAAGGGTTGGTATAACAATCTGATTCACCAAGAAATGGCACATTTGCACATATTCCCAAGAGTGGAACTGAGGGCATAGTAAAATAGCTTGGAGAGTCCACAAATTCTTACTGGGGTAATCGGGGGCCAATGTGAGGGATTTGGAGGTTGTGTCCAGGACTACAACACAGCACAGATGGAAGCCTCTCATTCACTCTGCTTCCTGTGAGGGGTGCTGGGAAGAGATCCTCCTTCAGGATCACAAGTCTCTGTCTCCCAGGAGTAGAGTCATCCTGGACTCACTTCCTTTCCCTACAGATACTCTGGTGTCACAATGAGCTTAGTAAATGCAGAACTGGGACATAGTCACAATAAGCTGCTGTAGACTGAGCATCTGCTCTGTGCCAGGTAAGTTCCCATGAGCTTACTCACTACTCACACCAAACCCTTACATCAGGGGTGTCAAACTCATTTTCACCAGGGACCCCATCAGCCTCGAGGTTGCCTTCAAAGGGCCGAATGTAATTTTAGAACTTTATAAATGTAACTATTCCTTAAGTGTTAAGTGAGAACTGAGCATTGCCGCCACGTGGAAACAAGGTGCTGGGCTGGATAAAACAAGGTGGAGGGCCAATTCATCCCTTGGGCCTTGTGTTTGCCACCTGTGCCTAAGATGGAATTGTTCTAGTTTGTAAGGGAACAAAGGCTTCAAAAAAGAAGCTCATTTTCTGTCAAGAGAGAAATATTCAAAAACACCTGGAAACTTGTGAATATGGAAGCTGAACATCTGACCTGCTGAGGTCAGACCTGAGGTGGGTGGGAGAACTCTTGGAGGAGAAGGCCTCAAAATACATGCACCTGACTCTGACACTGACCGCAGCCTTCAAAACCCAAAGAACTGTTCACACACCAAGATGGACTACATCAAAAACTGGGAGCTGGTTACAAATGCAGAATCTCTGGGCCACTCTAGACCTTCCTGATCAGAATCCACATTTGAACAATTGCCCCAAGTGACTCACATGCACACTAATGTTGAAGAAGTTCTGGTTGAAAACAGTGTTTCTCAACCTCCCCACTGCTGATATATTTGCTGAGTCATTCCTTGTGTGGGGGTGGTCCTGTGCATGGTAGAATGTTGAACCTCAGCCCAGGCCTTAATCCCCTAGGTGCCAGCAGCACTTCCCCAGATATGACAATCAAAACTTTCTCCAAATATTTGCACATTTTTTCTGGGTGCAAAATCATTTGTGATTGAGAGCCACTGGCCTAGAGCATGAGAACTAGAAATATCTTCTTGCATTCTCATTGAAGCACATCCCTTGCTCAGTTCATTATTTAAGGTCAATCACATAGCCCTTAAGAGTCACATTTCTGCTCTGGCTGGTGTGGTTCAGTGAGTTGGGCATCGTTCTGCAAACTAAAAGGACACTGGTTCCATTCTCAGTCAGGGCACATGACTGGTTTGGGGGCTAGGTCCCCAGTAGGGGGTGAACCAGAGGCAACCATACATTGATGATTCTCTCCCTCTCTTTCTCCCTCCCTTCCCCTCTCTCTAAAACGTAAGTAAAATAAAATTTAAACAGTCACATCTCTGCAAATGTAGAATGAGGCTTCTAATCACATGGTCATCATAGCATGGGCTTTTACAAAAATAGGTGAGATGATTTGCATAAGATTCTAAGCTCAGCCCATGGCACATTACAACATCTAAATATATCTCTTATAATTATTAAATGTTTTAGAGATGAAGGAAAATGACAGCTTTGAACTTGTGTTAAAAGCATAAAATTCCTAATTGATTTCTCAAAAGCATTACAAAGCCAAGGATTGTGGTACCCACGATTTTATAGCAAGGAAATGCTGCTCTCTTCATAGTAGAAAAGAGAATCGAATTTTCTAGAGATATCAGAGGATGTCCCCTCAAAACCAATGCTTTCAAGGCCCAAGGAAACAAAACAGACAAGTTCTCAGTCTTAGATTTAATAAAGACTTTAACTCAGGGCTGTGAAAAATTTCAATGTTCAACTCTGGAAGGCAGGAGAGTACATGGGGGAATAATAAAAATTGGATGCAGCTCACTTCTAAACTGGTCTCTTGGGAACTGTGAATCAGCAGGGAAATTTTCACTCTGTCCAAACAAGTTCTCATGGGGAAAACACATTCAGGGCTTGGAGCAACAGTGGGAAATGTGTCTAATAATTAGACACAGAGAGAAGATACAGCAAATATACAAAGCTGTACGTGTCTCTTCTACCACAGTTCCTGAGTTTGCTCAACCTTGACCTAGTCAGGTGGGGAGGAATGATTTTTGCATTTGGAGACCTCAGCTTGGCTCAGAGACCACTGCTTTACTCCTTCCTTCTGTCTTGTCTGGAGACAGAGCTCCAGACTCCATCATCAGCCATCCACAGAGCAATTCAGACTTTCACCCAAAGACCTTCTCAGAGCCTCATCCAGGTGAGTCTCTGAGCTCAGTAGGTACTGAAGAAAAAGGTCAGAGAGACTAGAAGCTGAGTACTTCCACCCGAGGTCACCTGAGAGCCTAACCAACTTATCCCAGAGCTGAGTGATCACTGTGCTAGTTTGCTTGGTTAACTAATTAATTGCTAAGCACTTTATTTCATATGTTAAAAAAGAGAAGTGTTTGTTGAACTCAGTTATACAAGAATCATTGTTGACAATTAACTGATGGTATAAAAGTGTAGTTGGCCCTGACCAGCGTGACTCAGATGGTTGGGCATTGTTCTGCAAAGCCAGTGTGATTCCAGTCAGGGCACTTGCCTGGGATGCAGGCAGTGTCCCCAGTCAAGGTGCGTGCGAGAGGCAACTGATGGATATTTCTCTCACACATCGATGTTTCTCTTCCTTCCCATCTCTAAAATCAAAACAAAATAATTTGAACTCTACATCAGATAAATAAATCACTTACTTCCATTTCATTTAGTTTTTTTTTTCTGGAGATTTTTCCTGTTTTTTCATTTGGGCCTATTTCTTTTTCTCTCCATTTTGGCTCACTCTCTGTATTTGTTTCTACATATTAAGTAAACCTCCTATGACCTCCAGTCTTGGCAGGATGGTCTTATGTACTAGGTGTCATGTGGAACCCCGTGATGCCGTCTCCTTGATCACCAGAGCTGGGGCACCAGCAACGTCCTTTCTATGAGTTATGTGTGCCCTCCTGTAGTAATTGATTGATTGATATTGGCCCATTCATCCATGAGTTCGACCAACAAGCTGGCTGACTGTGAGGATCAACCCTGACCACAGGCTGTTCAGGTGCTGACCACATCAAGCAGAATTTGCCTCAGCAGGGTCTGGTGACTGCCGAGGTATCCCTTTGGATATGCTGCTTATGAAGCTAACTGAATCTTGCACTGATGTTGTTTGAAGCTGGCCACTGGGTGTCTTGGTTTGGGGCCTCTTGGAGGGACTCTGGTGTGAATCAGTGTCAGCTGCTGCCCATGACTGGCCCAGGGCAATGTATTTGGAGCTACAAAGCAATCCCCAATTTCTGAGTGCTTCTGCTGAGCCTGAGTGTGCACCAAGGCTGGTTTTTACCACCACCAGGTCCAGGGCAGTGAGCTAAAATCCTAAGGTATCCCAAGGTCTGCCTCTGCCTGCCAACTGCCTATTAGGCTCAGTCACTGAAAGAGCTTCTGGTGGTGTTCGAGTTACACAGGTCAGTTCTCAGTGACACACAAGAAAGAGGCAAGTGGTGTTCACCAGATTAATACAGGTTAAAACTGGGTGCCAGTGCTGGGTCGCCACTCAGCAAATGTCCAGGGTGTAACAAGTCTAGCTGCCATCCCCTGGGCATTCACGCACACTTTTGTAATGGGGTGGGGTCTCAGGGAGTCATCAACGTGAGGCCAGCAATGTTTATCAGGCCCAAACAGACCAAGAGTGGCCGTGTGAAGGGAGGGCTCTGCACCAGTCAGGCATGTGAAGGAAAAATGGCCCCTGTCCTTGACTTCAACAGTGTGGAGCCATGGGGAGCACAGAAAGTGGGGATAGTGAGGTTCACAGGAAAGTGAGGAGACTAGGCCCATCCCAAGGCCACACAACTCAGTCACTGACATCCCCAAGTCTGTCCATACCTCTATACCCTGACTCAGACAGCTGACTCCTCAGCTGGTGCAAGCTCCATAGGGTGGGGCAACAGGGGAGTTGAGAGGGTGGGGCTATTGCCCTCACCCAAGCTGAGACCATGGAAGTGCCTGCTCCACCTGAGAAAGATGGCATCTTCAGTGCAGGAGAGTGACTCAGGCCAGGGGCTCCAGGTGCCATCCCCTCAGCTCTGTCCACCAGATAAAGCCCCAAACCTGTCTCTTCACGGGACTTTAGTCCTCTCCTCCCCTCCTTTGCCAGAGCCCCAGGTGAGTGGCTGCAAATGAGATTTCGTGTGTTGACACTTTAAAGAGGGCACCTGGGTCTCTAGCAGACTCCCATCTCTCCCTGGTAGACAGAATCCCCACAGATTTTCATAGCCAGGCCTTAGGTAGGCATCTCTTCCTAGCTCTGGTGCTCTGGGCTGGGGAGCCCAGCTTTGGGTTGGGACCTCATCCTTCTCAGGGGGAACCTTTGTAGCTGAGATATCCCTCTGGAATCTCAGCCATAGCCTGTGGGAATGGGGACAGCCCTTTTTGTATCTTTGCCCTATTACCTGTCTCAATGTGGCTTCCCCTATGAATCCTTAGTATAAGACTCCTGTTAAGTTAGCCTTCAATTGGTTATTCAGTCAGACTGCTCTCTTTTAGTTGTAATTCCAGTTTGTTCCTGGGAGGAGGTGAGGATAGTTTTCACCTACTCTGGTACCATCCTCTGAATCCACTATCTTTAATCTGGGTATATTTTCCCTGTATTCTTTTTATATCCCATTACAACTTTTAAAATTCCATTTTCTAAGAATTGGTTTCTATATAAATGTACACCTTTGTGAAAACACAGAAGTGGACAAAGCGGATAGAGTTTGCTTCTCATTTGATCTTGTATTAAATGAGGAGTAAGCGTGTGTATAACACAAGGCCTTTGAAGGTATGTGGACAAAAGGGACAGATTACCTGCCCTGTGGAGGACTGTATAGCAAGTGGTCTGGGGACCTGAGGTCTTTGCATGTTGTGGAAGGAACAAAAGCTAAACAAAAGCTAAACTGGAGTGTGCCCATTGAATGTGTCAAAAAAGAGATCAAATCCCAAAGCCCAAGAATAACAAAGAAAAAAATGCCCCAAAAGGCCTGCCTCATCTACTGTTGGG